>NC_141225.1:9120000-9122500 GCF_054856515.1 Filicampus tigris | reverse complement strand
AGTGTAATTTCTTCAGCGTTGTCTCATTAAAATACAGTATTTTGTTGTTTTTTTAAATTATTTTTGTCTCTGGCTGGAACAGACTTGATTTTACTACTGTATTGCACTATCATCCATCCTATCGCGATACTCCAGTCTTGGCAGCGGCAAAATATCGCGATGGTATCTTTTCGTGAGCTCCTCTCCGACTCCTACGCCCACCGCCGCGCCAGTGACTGTGAACTGTAATGGCTTTTGTTTATGTGGGCACATGTGCTACTACACTGACAGCCCCTTGAACGGCGGAATAATCCAAAAACCCTCCCACAAGAGAGCCATTCCCTGCCCCCGGCGCGGCTCGGGCCTGTCCTCTCTCTACCGCCATGGCCGCCCCCCGCCCGCCTCCGCGCTCTTTCCCAGCCCACAGGGCGCCACCAAGGGAGTGGCTAGCAGCCACGGAGGCAAGACTGAAAATAACCAGCCCGCCTTCGACAGTCCACACCCGCCCAATTCCGTGTTTACATGCATGTGTCCATCTCTCGCTATCATGCAGTTAATAGGCGAACTATTCGGCGCCAGGGGAAATCTGGACGTATTAAGTGTGACAAACTAACATGGCGCCTTTTACGAGACGAAAAACAAGAAATCCCACGTCTGGCTTACTCAAGAGGCGCAACCTAACCCATTGGACCCTCCCCCTTCTCGACTAGTAGCCAATAATATTAGCAGGTTTAGAGTTGTTGCGGAAACGACTTGATAGAACAATCTCAATTGGTGTAAAAGGCAATCATTTGGAATAGAGGTGCGCTTCTTTTTATTCAAAAAGTTACAGTAAATGCTCGAACTTATATCATCGAAACAAAATTACAGTAGGGCGTGAAACAGCTCTGTAAAACTACAATTTGTTACGGAACTGTGCCAACAGGTCGTCTTATAAAGATGACTAGGCAAACAGCATGAAAAATTTAACTCAACTGGCATAGGCAGAGGTGGAAAAAGTACTAACAACATCTACTTAAGTAGAAGTAAAGATACGTGTTTAAAGGGTAATATTGTAGTACAAACTCAACTTCTTAAGTAAAAGTTTTTTTTTAAGGACAGACTGAAATGCCAAACAAAAGTAACAACGTTTCCCTGTTGATTATATAAAATACCCATTTTGATAAATTGGCACAATGACAAATGATAATGCACACAAAATAGTTCCCCTTTTTTATCGACTTATGTCAGCAACATCAAACCATTTATTAAGGCCATGGATGGGGGATATCTTGCGTCTACAACTCTGTCATCTTGATCATTAATGCGCCATGGTTCCCATTCCTTCCTGTCATTGTAAACCCAATTTTCTCCCCTAATGCCCTAAAATGTCAATCAAGATCTCAACTAAGACTATATACATACTTTTTTATCTTGTTCCATTATTCAAGTTGAGAAAAATGAATATTAAGTTTAGATTTATGTTTGTAGTACAAGTAAAAAAAGTAATGCGAAAAAATAATACTCAGCAAAGTACATGAAACATCTACTGTATGTAATGATTTGTATTTGATCACTTCCTACCGATGAGAATTAAGTGTGCGTGTCACTCTCAACGGAGGCTAACCAGGCGTCCTTGTGTCACAAATCAAGCGTACCCTTTCCGGTCTCCTTCATAGGGGTGACGGGAGGGGGCCGACAAGTTTGTGTGAAGTTGGAAAAAGTTGTCAACTAGAAAAAGAAGAGAAACTCCTCCCGTCTTTAACATTATGAGCAGTAAGTCAAGTTTTTTTTAAGACGTAAGTCTCCTCACGGTGAAGCGTCGAATCGCCAGCTAGACAGTACAGCCGTTTATAAACTTTTATACTGTGTAAAAAAAAAAGAAGAAAAAAACGTTTTGCTCTTTTTGCGTTTCTCTTGACTCTGCTGTTGAACAGGACTACTTTACTGGCCACTGTGGTGAATTGGGCTAATGATTTTTCTTCCACTCCGTTCAAAGGTTATTGTGAACGTTCACCTCTTCAGGAGTTGGGAACGAGTTTGTGCGCAGTATCCGTGGGTACATGCCCTCATTGATCTGTAGTTTAAACTCACGTTAGCGCTGCTAATACGAGAGCTGGTTAGCACCCCCTTCGAGCACTTGTGGCATGGCTTGATCGCCTTAATGTATGCCACGTAAAGTTTTAACCGTGTGAATTTGAGACAAATGGAACGCGGTTCGGTGCCACGTCGTTGCCGCTATAATGGCACTCACTCGACGGCGGGGCGAAAAGTCTTGAGTGCTGTTTTTAAAAAAAAAAAAAATACTTCTTCCGCAGATCAGCAGCAGGGTGAAATGGCCGCGGTGGAGAGCGGCGGAGGCTTCGGTCAAAAGCGAAACTCACAAGTAGGTCAACCAGATCTCATCTGTTGATGGTCTGTGTGTTTGTGGATTTTCATTGTTTCGCTGTGTGTTGTTTCTCTCCGCGGAGCACATGTCACTGGGTGGGACGTGGGCAGGTAAAGTTCGCCCACAAACGGGGTGTTGCCGGCAAACCCCCTC
>NC_141225.1:8285000-8427500 GCF_054856515.1 Filicampus tigris | reverse complement strand
TAACAAAGCACTTTACAGAACACATGCAATGAAACATTAACAATAATACAAACATAACAAACCAACATGCTGACCCTGCTGTGCGGCTGTGGCTCAGTTCATGGAGTGGATTGCCCAGTGACCAAAGGTTTAGCTATTCAAATCTTGCCTGCTTTGCTTTAGCTGCTGGCCTTGCTCAGCACAAAAACACAACAAAACCATGCTGGTCTATTCTGAGTTTTTTTCAGTAGGGTTACGCTGGGGACTAGAACCTTCTCTCGAGACTAGGACCTTCTCTCATGATTTGAACCATCCCTGGGGAGTGTTACCTTTGCTCAAGCCTAGACCCTCATCTAAAGACTAGAACCTTCTCTTGAGATTAAAGCCTTCTCTAAAGGCTAGAATGTTCTCTCAGGACTAGAACCTTCTCTGTTACTAGTACCATAGCTTGACTAGAACCTTCCCTGGAAGTACAACCTTTACTCAAGAGCAGAACTTTCTCTGCAGACCACAACCTTATCTCCGTACGAGGGCAGATCTGCCACATCCAATATGGCGAACACAGTAAATATCAATGGTCGGAACTACTTTCTGATCTTGGTTTCTGGGCCTCTTCGCAGGATGTTCGACGTGGGCGGTCAGAGGTCGGAGAGGAAGAAGTGGATCCACTGTTTCGAAGGAGTCACCTGCATCATCTTTATTGCTGCTCTGAGTGCCTACGACATGGTGCTTGTGGAGGATGACGAAGTGGTAAGATGCTTGCACATTGCGTAGATAAGGACACTGCGTTGCTTCAAAGCAGGAAACACACATACCAAATTTGAACATCTTAACCAACTATTAAAAAGGTGAAGACCCCAGTCGTGACGAAGAAAAAATCGTCACGTCTTAACGAGATAACCAACACAGTATAACAACATCTCCACTAAGAATCACGAGTCTCCTGTCTCAATTTGGCATAAATCAGATGGAAAGATAAGTTTTGCCATCGTAAACAATGAACATGCTTCACATTTACGATTGTCAGCCCTGACCGGAGATCCGATAATCGTGCTTTTGCTATTGCTCATCAGGAGAGAAAATGCTCTAATCCAGTGTGACTTTCAGCATGTGTGTACCCTGCAAGATATACGTAAACAATTTGATGAACATTGTTGGACTTTTTTGTCCATAGGTCAGAATGTGAGCATGAAAGGTTGTTTGTTATATGTGTCCTGTGATTGGTTGATGACTAATCTAGAATGGACTCCATTTTGGTCTCCAAAGTGAGCTGGGCTAGGCTCCAGTTACCCATGACTTGAACGAAGTTTTCAAGTAGGGGTTAGGGTTTTTAAATGGGTTAGAGTGTATGTTTTGAAGCCAAAGGTTTACGGATTTTAGGGATGCCAACAACTCTAATGAGGACAAGAACTATACAGTAGAAATTAGACGGATGGATGCATATGCCCTGTGAGTGATTCGTTGCCAGTCAAGGGTGCAGGCCACTTCTCTTGCGAACAGTCAGTTTAGCTAGGGTCCAGCTCACCTGTGACCCTAATTGGATCAATGAATAAAACCAAATGTTGAATTTTATTGATTTTTTTTTTTTTTATCCTAAGAAAAGACATTTAGTAGAATAGCAGTCTGCAGTGCACAGACTTCCGCCAAGGCAGTCTATTTTCTACACAGAACCGAATGCACGAGAGCCTGCACCTGTTCAACAGCATTTGCAACCATCGCTACTTCGCCACCACGTCCATTGTCCTCTTCTTGAACAAGAAAGACGTGTTCGTGGAGAAAATCAAGAAGGCTCACCTCAGCATGTGCTTCCCCGACTATGACGGTAAGGACTTAGCATAGTAAAAAATAATTAGTTAAGTAGAATTTTCCAGGTATCTGTGCCATACCTTTTACTTATGTTCTTAAGTACATTTCAGAGTCTGTACAGTTTAACCTTTAAATACAAAAGTTGAATTAGTATTTCTACTTATACCAGTATTTTGTTTTCCACAAGTACCTGCACTTTTACTTATGGACACTGTGTGAGTAGATTTGATAACCTGCACTCATAGTTAGCTTTCATGTCACCTCCTTGAGGTCCTAACACCTACGAGGATGCTGGTAACTACATCAAAGTGCAGTTCCTGGACCTGAACATGCGCCGAGACGTTAAGGAGATATACTCACATATGACCTGCGCCACCGACACGGAGAACGTCAAGTTTGTGTTTGATGCCGTCACCGACATCATCATAAAAGAAAACCTGAAAGACTGCGGCCTCTTCTGAAGGATCTTCACACATGTGAGTCCAATCAGGGTTTCAAAATGGGATTTGGGTATGGTTTAAAAGTACTGTATTTTTTAAGCTTGGGTTTCAAGCAAGATTTAGGGGTTTACAAGATGGTTTGAAGCCAAGTGTTGGGCTGCAAACCAGGTTAGAGTTTGAAGTTAGGATTTGAAGGAGTGTTTGTTTCAAATGTAGGTTTCACAGCAAGGCTACGGATCTAAATATGCGTTTGAACACAAGTTTCAAGCCTGCGTTAAGCCTCAAGTCTCAGCAGATTTTGCAGCATAATTTCCCCGTCTAACCTCAGATTTTAAGTCTTTTTTTTTTTTTTTTTTTTTTTTTTACAGAATTGTGTACTCATACTGTTTTAGTATCCAATCATCTACTGAGGACAACAAACCATCCCCTCAAAACACATGTAAGGAGTCCTAACATGAATTTCTATGGACTGAACAGAAACTATAAACCATCAGAATTCCCTCCCGTTATGTGCTTTTTTTTGTTTTGTTTTTTTAGAGGAGCTAACTTGCCCTGGGAGGCTATGCAACGTATAGCAGACATTCAAACAAGTGTTTCTCGCTGAGATGCACATACGCACTTCAAAATCTGTTAGACTAATAACGGCTCTGTATAACCATGTCATAGATGTTTAAATTTAAAAGTGAAAGTCTGCAACACGGATGAGTGCTTAACAGTCCCAAGGAAACATTACTGTGTAAAAAAAGCCCGACTCCACTATTAAAGCTTCTGTAGCGAACAGACTACGTGTCCTTCATTCTTACCATTATTATTATTACTATGAGAAAGAAGAAAGAAGAAATAAAGAAAGCAATGTTGGAATTACTGTAAGAAAAACATTCTTCTAACCTGTGAATGGTAATGGTATACTGAATATTTATCAGCCTTTTCCAGTTGGGAGTGTGCGCACCTGAGGACGGGGCATGCGGCCTTAAGAGAGAAATGCAGAAAATGTTTGTTTGCGTAGCGCTGCACGGCTGTTTATGGGCAAGTGAGAGCGAAAAGGAGAATATTTAGTTGAGTTTAACGAGCATAGGGAATGAGTGCCATAAATACAGTCATCTCTGCAGTGCAACGGGCATCTCTTTGTTGTCTGTTTGGCTGCCGACTCGCACTATCGCTGGCAACAAATGACAGGCGCTATCTCTGGAGGACAGCATCTCCGGCTCCCTGCATCTCCCAAACACGCAACAAATGGGGTTTCAATAGGCTGCACTGCTGCGTGCTGAAGAAAACTGTACAAGCTCGTCTGCGAATTTGTGACAAGAAGAGAGAAAGGTTATGGGATGCTACTGTCGAACTAGCTGCATTCAGGACTGTTTGGGCGGGGAAATAAAGCAGTGGACCAGTGTTCAAGGTAAATAAAAAAAATTTTTAAATCCATCTGTGTGACCTCTTTGGAAACATCCCATATTAAAATGTGGAGACCCGTCCGTGGCTAACAATATGAAACGGTCAATATATGTACAAATTTGTTATTCCGGCTAAATTTAGCTGTTGCTGCGTTTAATTAGGTACAGTCTTAGTACGGAAATCACGGGAATTTCAAACCAAGGTTTCAAGTCCAAGTCAGAGTTTCAAGTTAGAGTTTCAAGTGTGGGTTAGGGCTTTAAATCGGGGCTTCAAGACAAAGAGCTACCTCTGCTTCACATGAGGCTTTAAAGTTGGGTTTCAAACACAAGCTAAGCGTAGCGTTTCAAAATTGTTGGTTTCAAGTAGTGCTGTTGCAATCAAATAATCTTAGAATCAATTATCCAGTCAATTATTCCATTGGTTAATCAGATACAATTTTATTTTGCATTGAAGTGCACAGTCCTAACTTGTTTAACACATCTAGATGTAAATACCATGAAATAAATGCTGAGATGAGGAACTTTTGTTTCATATTCATCTTTTGATGTGAAACCAAAATGTCTTCAGGATTCAACAAAAACAAAGGAATTGACCTTGTCAGTCCAAAACTTTTGGAGGGGACTGTATTACTGTTGAGAGGCTTCAGATCAGAGGATTTGTATAATTCAAGTTAGCAACGGCTTTAAACAATTACACCATTATTAAAATTGCAATCGATTTATTTGGTAATTGATTGGTTGTAATTAATCAATTAATTTTGACACTACCAGTTTCAAGGGTGGGTTAGGGTTTCAAAGTAGGGTTTAAAACCAGGGGTAGGGAGTCCAAATAGGGTTTCAGGTTCAGGGCTTCAAATGACAGTTTCAGGTTTAAGATAGGGTTTTATAGTCTGAGGTAGGGTTTCAATTTATGGCTTGTAGCTACTGTAAGTGGAGGCTTTTAAATTAGAGTTTCGAGTCCAGGTAAGGGGTTGAAATTTGGGCTTCAACTCTTGGTTCGGGTTTCAAATTAGGGTTAAAGTCTGGGTGAGGGTTAAAGTGTTCTGGTTTCAAGTCTAGGTTCGGGTGTCAAATCGGATTTGAAGCTAACATCTACAATTCAGTTTTGAGGTTCAAATCTTGGTTTGGCCTATAAATCCTCTCTGTGTGTATGTACAATCCAACTGCAGACCCCCAAAACAACAGATACACACTCTACTGTGCTCTGGTTCCTGTGCAGCAAGTTTAATCAGCAAATAAACAAAAATGTGCCATTTAAAAAGAAAAAAAAAAAATCTTATGGCCTTAGAGGCAATAACTAAGACATTCTTTTGTGAGCTAGTTCATTATTTGTTTTACCTAAAACCCTGAGACAATTGTAGCAGGTATGAGGCATTTGTAATACTCCTTAATAGATCAGAACAAAATGCATGTAAAAAAAATGTTCACATAAAAATCTATGGCTTGAATTAGTTGTAAACATCTGTACATGGACTCCTGCGGAATAACACAAAAATGACTGAAGGCACTTTTAAAACAGTGGTCAAAATGTATATGTTTGCATTTGATTCTATACATTATTACACCCAAGAAATGAAAAAGCAACAATCGACAACATAAGCAGGCACAATTTAAAACGGGGATACAGCCCTTGTGGTAAAGTACAACCAGGCACTGAATGCTTCATGATGTATTAGAACACACGCACACACACACGCACACACTCTCTTTAAAGACTCCACAATTGGCAGACAGATCTGAACTCGGGGATAAGAATGTGAAGTTATTTTCTTCCAGCGGAAAGCTCTCCATTCACGTGGTAGTCTTAGTGCACCTGAGCAAACAGGACTCAGAGCAGCCCTACCATTTGATCGATCTGCCTCATGTAAACGCTCTTCAGGGGCAGCGTGTAGCGCCGCGCCTCGGGGATGCGGATGCACTGCGCGGGAGGAGGACCAAGACATGATTAGGGCTGATTAGGGTTTGGATCCAAATTGATTTTGCATTCTGCACGTGCAATGTGCTATGAGCTAATTGTCTTCGTCCAAAATGTGACCATACAAAAAACAACAACAACAACCAAGACGTCGGCGATCCTTACATTGCTGGTGTTCTGAGAGGGCTGCTCAGTTGTCGTCGCCTGCAACGGCGCGTCGTCTTCGCGCAGACACTTGCCGCTCCATCCTTTCTCCCGGAAGCGCTTGTCGATGGGCATCAAGTGACCCTCGGTGGTGAAGATGTACTTGATACCCGATTTGTGAAGTGGGTTGTCCTCATCGAATAGCTGCAGTTAAACGACAACAACAACAACAAAATCATTCAACCGGGTTTCATATTGTGGAATTGTCGGCTACAGCTCGTACCAGATAAAGGTATTTGCAGGTCTCGCTGAGGAAGAAACTCTCCATGCGATCTTCTTTGGATTTGTCCACAACGTGATGGAGGGTGGCGTAGCCGCATCTGCAAAATCACACAGATCACATCAATACAAAGACAACTGAAGAGCGCGGCATAACTGCACCGCACGCACCTGACTTTGGTATTTTTTTCAAGGCTCTGAAGAATGTCCATTCCAACGTGTAAGTAAAAAGGATTTTTGGTCGCCTGCAAAGGCAAATAAGCGTCAATGACAATAAACACAAGTGGTAGAAATTTTAAGAGGATTTTTTTTTTCTGAATAACAGTAGTTAATAAAACTAAAAAAATAAAACTATTATTTCATCACAAATAGAAATGTTCATTTACATTAATTGATGAATATGCACTCTTTTTAATATTATATATTTTATATCTTAAAATATTTGTATAACAATTAATATTAGATATATATCCATCCATCCATCCATCCATCATCTTCACCGCTTTATCCTCACGAGGGTTATTTGATATATGTTCATATGAAAAATATGAATATGTCGTAAGATTTTTTTTGTTACTAATATTTAAAAATATTTTTTATATTATCTTGGTCAAATTAATGGTAGTCTCCATCCAGCATCAAGCAGCAACAGTTGCATTAGAGACATTGGCACCTTCACTACTATCACAAATATTTTTTTCCTTGTTTTTTTTCATTTTCAGACTCTACATTTTGCCTCTTTCTATTATTGGCGGGCAGACATTTCTTTGTTGGTCTCAGCAAGTTGTTATTCAGGTTGGTGGCAAAATACAAACGATTCAGGGAGAATCGTAACATTAGCCCCTGTTTCAATTGATACTTTTAACGTCTCGGGACATCATGTTAATGCTTTTAAGGCCTTAATTTTTGCAAAATCCATTTAATGGCTTTTAATGCTTTCTAATAGCCTGCAGAAACCCTGTATTAAATTGCAATTACTTGCGAGGATAAGCGAAGTGGATAATGGATGGATGGAAGGATGGATATTTCCAAACACCGTACTGTATATCAGATAAGTGACGGCGGATCACCTGGTAGAGCAGATAGGTGGACTCCACCAGCTCAGGTCTGAGCGGGTAAAAAAGGACATCGGGAGCCTGCCGCTGCCAGTTATACCTCTCTGGCAAAGCCCCGAAGCGCTTCCAGATAGCGTAGTAGAAGGCGTGGAGGCAAATGGCGTTTTCCACATCACCATTTAGCACCTAAAAAAAGACAGCTCAGTCAAAATAGTTCTTCAAACTTGTATCACAAGTTTCACAGTGCTTTTGTGAGTGCACATGCTGAACCTGCAGTCCGGGAAAGAAGGCCTGCAGGGAGTCTATCCACGTGTTCATGATCTTGCCGCTCATCATGTTGACATTGACGTAGATAGGCGGGTCGCCTTCGCCTTCATTGCATGACTCTCGCCTATAGGAATGTAAAGATCGCGCTCGTATAGCGAAGACAAGAGAGTTTCAATTGTGTTGTAAACGGGGGTTCCTCACCCTCGCCTCAAGTGGTTCTGGATGCTTGCGTAGGCGGATTGGAACATTGCGTAGTCCTCCTCCTCACCGAACAGGATGTACGATTTCAGCAGATACTCGTAGAAGGAATCCATACCAGCACCCAGACCGCTCTGCTTCCCCACCCAGTGGCCCGTTTGGATGTTGACGATGTTGCCTGATCAGACAAACGATTGAGAATGCGACAATTCAGTATGTGTAACTCCCAAATCTCAAGTTTTAGAATGATTTGCCGTTAATACATCCTGCGGACACTTTGGGCCATTGCGTTTTTTGGCTGTGTTTAATGAATCGAGGTCCAACGTGTCCATACAAAAAATACATATTTGAAATTGCGTGTGAATGCTGAAAAGCTCATGTTGAACCGTAATATGGTGGCGACACTGGCAGGGATAAGAACCTGGAAGAGAAGGCAAGTAGCGGCAGTTACGATGAGTGCGTGTGGAACGGTGCACTCAGTTCCAAGCGTGAGTGCCATATGAAAACTATTTGCTGTTGACATGGGATGGAGTGAAGCCCCAGTTGAATAAACAAGCAATAAGACATCCCTTTCATTTGTCTGTGTCTCGACGCTGTGGCTGAAGTCACTGGACCGTTACGATTAGGGTTCGGAGATGAGGACAGTGACGACACACGAAAAAGATTGCACGTATGTTTCAATGTCGACTAAAGGTGCCAATCGGAGATCTCAATGCTCATGTGGACACAGAAAAACGCCAAAAAGGTGGAGGAGAGAGTTCATTTGCAAAGTTGACTGAGATCCTTAATAAACCCGGGAACACGGGATGGAGAAGAAAACAATTATGAGGAAGAAAACTACAGACTCAGGTGACATTTTTTTTTTCATTGTTAAATTACCGGTAATATATAGGTAATATATAGGACTGCTGTTTTATTATTTACGTTGTTACACCAAAAAGAAAGTAAGAAATATTTTGTTAACGCTGGATGTCCTACAGAATCTGTATCATTTAGAATACCGTCATATTTAAGTAAGACTTCAAAAGAGAGCTACTATTATTATTTTTTTGTTTGTTTTATTTTCCACCCATACAGAGGAGGCATAATTTGAGTTAGGGCTGCACAATATTTTTAAAAAATATTGCAGAATGCAAAAGACGTGCATTTAAACACATATGGAATTGTATGCTTTAATCTACCTCGACCAATCAGATGCAACCTTAAATGTGCATCGCCGGAGAACAGTATCTAGGAGCATTACTACCACTAGAGAATTGAATTACATAAGAATAAATTCATATTTTTACGCATTAAAAAATGTATTTCTTTCATTAGATAGTAAAGATGCGATTTCTTTAGGTACATGTTAAATATCGCAATATGAACAATATTGCAATATGCGACATTAATATCGTATCTGACATGTTTTTCCAATATTGTGCAGCCTTACTTCAAAGATATTCGAGTTGCAATGAACGGATTCTTTGAGTATCATTTCACTATCTCAAAGCCAGGCCGAATGTCCTGTTTTTTGGAAATCAAAATATGGTCACCCTAAGGGAAAGCGAGAGAGTATGACATGCTTGTAGTTTTCATTATTCCTGCAAAAACGACGTTAAATTGTATTCCATTCCATTCTATTGAACGCACCCTGTAAAAAGGGACACCTGGAACCCGGTAGGATTGGGTGAAATGCCTCAAAAAATATGTGATGAATGCTGCTGTCCTGTACCTAGCAAACCAGTTTCGTTGTTCCTCAGCTTCCAGAGGGCTCTGACAGCTCGTCGAGCCACAGCCTCAAACGTCGAATTTCCCGTCAAGCGGCTCAGAATTCCAAGCTCCACCAGCAGAGATCCAGCTCCAGCAGTGCACGTCTCGTTAATACTGCCGGATGGGACGCCGGTTTTCAGATTCACCTGCATTCCGAAAAAAAGACAATCCTTGAGAAATAAGGACAACTGAATGTGAGAGAACCTGAGATGTGTTGAACTCACCCTGGGGTAGGGGATACCTGTGCTGGTGTTCTCAAAGGCGGGCAGCAGGCGCACGGCCAGGTCATGAGCCAAGTGCAGCAGCTGGTCATCATAGCCCTCAAAACTCACCCTTCCAAATGGATGCTTGGAGTCAGTGAGCAGCATGTGAGCCGAGATGAGGCTGCCTAAAATCCTTCATCAAACCAGAACAATAATAATCATTCAAGGAGGTGTATTATGCTTTTTTTACCCCCAATTACATGTTTATTTTGTTAACAATTGTCCCATACAGCGACTGAAAGTGCACCGGTGGCTGTGTCCATGCCTAACCTTTTGTGGGGGCATTACAAAATGTTGTAATGAACGGCTTGAAACCAGCAACATTGGACCCTTTTCGAGGGACTGTTCGCGATCTGCCAAACTGTACTCAGTCTGCTCAGGGTGGGCAGAATACTATGTTATGTTATGTTTTGCACGTTCTATAACGTACTATTGGAACATTTGAGGTCCTTAAAGTTGAGCTTTGCGATTGGAGTTTTATTTATATTTTTCCTTTTTTTGTATCTTGCATTCCTGTGTGTCAGGAACAGTCACTGGAACGGTTTATGCACTTTTCAACAAAATGTGTATTATTGTGCTTGTACTTTTGTAATGGGTACCTGATGTTGGCCTCAAAAACCTGCACCGTTGAGTCCTTGTCGAAAGATACGGTGTCCATTACCAGCTGGACTGCCCGCCGGAACTCTGTGACATTTCCAAGCACCTGAGGGAGGAACTCCGAATGAGATCGTCTGCTGAATGGCATCAATCAAATTCTCAAGAAAACAACAAAACACTCCAGACACTTCTGCCTGGATTATATACTGAGAGAACACATGAATAACTTACCAGAAGGGTGTCTAAGGCATCAATGAGCGTTAGCGAGTAGTTTCCCAGAACGTCATTGATGTTGATGTTAGAGCTGCAATTCAAGGCAAAATAGTCATAAACAATCATTGATAAAGAAAGTAGAAATGGATTTGACAATTGAAATATCAATTCATCCATTTTATTAACCAACTTGTACTCATTTGAGTTGCGGGTGAACTGGCGCTATCCTAGCTTACTTTTAGCAAGAGAAGAGGGCGAACGGGCATGTTTTTGGAATGTGCGAGAAAGTCACTAATCCAACCGAGTATCATTTGTTCTGTTTTCAGTTGGCTATCAAATTTCTTTTTTAAAAATGAAAAGGTTACAAACGACACGCAATCAACTGGTTTACATACTCCAGATTAAACCACAAAGAATTACTGTGGCGTCAAAAGAAGCAAAGTCCCTGGACTTCAATAGGTTTATGAATACCTTCAACCAACCAATCACAATAATTGCACTGCTGTTGCAAAAGTTTCTTTATTTGTAAATGTCTTTCACTGTCTGTGCTCTTCATGGTTTAGCTAGAACCACAGACCCCTCCTCACGGAGAGTGGAAATTAGAGCTGGGCATTTAACTACCAATTGAGCATCCGTTATCCGTCTGCAGGGTGGGTACCCTTCCGTCATTCGCCTTTTTTTCAAGGAGTAAAAAAAATAGTATATACTATAGGCCGGTCCGCCTCTAAATTTAAACGGCCATTCATCGCGATTCCGACTAAACCTTCACTAGCCCTCCCATCCGCTGGATGATATTTTAACCCATTAAAGCCTGAAGCCCCTCGTGAGACATCTCTCTAAAACCTACGGTCGTCTCTGGAGTCACCCTTGAAAACCTGACATTTTTGCCACCTACAAAATAATTCATCTTGGGACCTGTAGCAGATAGAAACATACAGTAACTCCAAAAGAATTTGAGAGTTTAGACATGTGGCTTTCACACAGGCACACGTTTATTAATCTTTACTGTTTCAATCGAAGTTGCAAGTGAAGCAGTATTTTTCATTTTTAAAAATCGAATGGTAATTACCATGCTGTATTCTCGTCCAAAGACATTGAAATTGTCATTGTCTACAAACATATATCTTAACCATGCATCACGTTTGGATGGTTTCACGGCTTTAAAGTCCGCGAGCGTGTTGTCTATATTACTGCCGTGACTTATGTCAGAGCTACCGCGATCGACAGACGTCCACCATTACTCCTCGAAAAAATTCCGTATAACTCCGACAACTCACGACACCGTCACATGTATATTCTGATGTATTTCATTGGCTAAGTAACCAAGAATTGGATTAAAAAAAGGGAATGACGTATACGCTCTCCGGCTTTAAAGGGAGAAACATGCAACAGCGCTCCCGGCTTTAGTGGTAGAAGCGCGGTTACGCGCTCCCGTCCTTAATGGGTTAACAGAAATAGTGATTCACAGAGTTTTGGAAGCCTGTTCACAGCCTGGTCCGTCACTGAAATCTGTCTCCCAAGCGACAACAACTCAGTATTTTCCTCCCCGCGTTCGCCGCAGCCATCGAAGCCTTGGCGGGAAAAACAGACCCATGACCGACTGCTGACGAATGGCGGACTAAAGAGGCTTCCGTCTATGCTTAGTCCGTCTATTTTAAATTTCTTCCCGTCATTCGTGAATCTTGAACAAAACGGGCGTCCATCAGTGACGGATAGACGGACCGGTCCATAACCGGCCCGGCTCTGTTGGAAATAGCTGCAGAAGATGATAATGACTGACTTCTTGAATGGTAAGTTAAGGCCAGATATGTTTAAAAAGTACTAACCAACACACTGCCACAGAACACTTCAAGAACCAAGACTTTTGAGTAAGTTAGCAGTCTTGTGGAATAGAATTGTGATCCAAATAAATAACTACGTATATGATAATCAGATAGTCAGTTAATCATTTACCGCTCAATCCTGTACATCTTAAAAACACAGGCAGCAATTTTGCTTAAAAAAATGAGTGAACCTATAAAACTGTGGTGTTGAATGTTTTGCAGTGGAAAATTTGAGTGTTGGTGCATCAAAGAACAAAAGTTGGGCGCACCAGTGCAAACTTTTAGTCCGAGCCTGTCTGTATAACGGGTAAACTGACTACTGTTTTACTTTCTCTTTTGTTGGTTTCATTTTTGACATTTTCACACGTTATAAGCGTTGTCTTACAACCCAAAATGACCCTGTGGACAGTTTCTCTGGATCCGCCACTAGCCACTGTGTAATGACAACTTACGGGTTGTGTACGTCAGGACCCCTTCCCTGGCAGTCAATTGGGTTGAGCTCGTCTTTTGGGAACGCATACTTCATGTAGTTGTCATAACCGAAGTAGAACATTTCTCTGGCCTTATCCTTCATGGTGGCTTTCAGAGTGCCCGGGAAGGAGCTGTATCTGCGTACGTAATCGTCCTTATTGCCGTCGAAAAAGCTCAGGTAGGACCTCTTCGGAGACTCCCCCGCCACCTTGGCACAGGTCCCGATGGTCTCCTCATTTTTGTAGCCTCTTATCCGCTTGGACCACGAGTCGCCGCCTGTCGAGGGATCCCCCCGACCACCGCCGTCGCCGTCGGAGTGGCTGGTGCCCAAGCTAACGTACACTCCGAGTCCAAAGGCGAGCCACAAGCTGACAGACACTCTCAGCACGACCAGTCCGACTACTAACGACCTCCATTGCATTTTTGCTCCGTCTCGCTGTTAAAACGCATACTTTATGTACGTACACCTAAGTGGGGTAGTTTTTAAAACAGCAGCTTGGTCCTGATTCACACGCTTCCTGTCAACAAACCAGCCCCTCCCAAGATTTGGGCCTGTGATTGGACTTGATTGTATGACGTCAAAACAGATCCGTTCAATGATTTGCCCCAAAAGTGGGTGGTGCTTTACGAGACTACTGACGCGTTTCAATAAGCGAGCCAATCGGAAACAGCTTAATGTGTGACAGCTATGAAAGTTGTGTTTCATATACATCCGGGGACCCCGAAGTCTGCGAGCCTTATCTTGGCGATCCGCATAATAATTTGCAATAAATTAAAATTTAGATGAAAAAAAAGAAAGAGATGACCTACATAGGGGAACCGGCGGGCAATGTTGAATAAGAAAAAAATTACTTCTCCCTTCCTTACCTTTGGGCCAATTAAAAATTCTTGCATGACGTGGCTACTAAAGCTTACATCCTTGCCTGAGACAGTCATCTTATATTTAAGCAACAAATGGCCTATTTTTATTTTACTAAAATGAAGTACTTGAAATCTACAGTACCCTTATTGTTTTGTGCATAACGGTGTATTTTTCATAATAAAAGGCATGCTAAGAGAATAAAGTTGTACTTTTGAAATTCACTCATGGGTTAAAAAGTGATTTTCTTCCCTCAAACTTTGATTTAATTATATTGCGACTACCTTGGAAAAACAACTTTATTCTCAACAATATACATCTTTGTTCTTGTAAAGATTGTTTTGGGAATACGACTTTATTCTCATTTTTCCAAAAAAAACTTCTTACAGTTGTGACTTATCGATTTTTTTTCTAGTATTACATAAAATGGTAAAATATTGACCGAAATATTTTAGTTCGTTGGTTAATAAATATTTTTTTTTATTAAGCTGCATGAATCACTGACGGTCCATTTCCAAAGCAGCCATTTTGGATCGGATGCAAAAGTCTTAACCCCAATTCTTTTTATACACAATAAATTAACCTCTTATAAATGTATTTTCTTTTTTATAGTTTAAAACAAAACCATAAAGTAAATTTGATAGACACTTTTAAAAATAGATTTTTAGTGAACAAATTTTGGGGGGTCTAGTCGAATGCAAGAAATGAGCTTGCTATCTGTGGCCATACTTCACCTACACTTAAGCCATACCACACTTTTAACAAGAAAATAAAACAAGAGTTTAGTTCATATATTATAAAGCAAGCCTTTAATTGAATACACTGAAGTAATTGGTGTCTTTAATACCCCCTTGGCACACACCTCTCATGCCATGTTGCGCAAGGCACTTTAAATTTCACCACTCTCATTGCGCAAAAACGATTGCTATGAGGCTTACTTTTTACAACGCAGAGTACAGTACTGTATACACAACACAACCCTGCAGCAGACGTTCTTTTTGATCATTCAGACTTTAAATAGAATCACATATTCATACGAGCAACTGCTGTTAAAAATCATACAAGCTGGATACTATTCGTACAGACCTGCTTGACTGCATAATTATCACAAATAATATACAAAGAGGGAAATGGATCAGCAAAAAAAACAAAAAAAGAAGGCTGCTTTACCATTTAAACCAAAACATTATCATAAGTCACATCGTACAAATTTACAAGACAAATAATGCCAATTACATGTCATTCATTTGGTACCAGGATAACATTTTGGGGTAGTGCATTCCCAAAGAGTTTGTGGGTGGTGATGGTGGTGGTGGTGGTGGTGGTGGTACAAATGGAAAAAGAGAAAAAAGCAGAAGAGTGTATCTGGTGAGTTAAGGACACAGCCGACGTGGCATGACAGTTACATGGCAAACAGCTGGCATCAACATTTCCCCCGCATCATTTTCAGCTCCTCCGGGACTTTGAGTGCTGAATGAGCCACTGAAGGGTGATATCTGAATGTGCACAGAAAACAAACACTCAGAATGATTGCATTATTTTTGAAAGATAGAACTTGTATTCTCAACTCACCAATGTTGTCTTTTTCTTTGCAAGAAACAGAGTAACAACATATCTCCCTGTCCTGAATGGCTGCCAGATTCCTATCAAAAAGGAAAAGGGCTCATTTAGACTAATAAACACCTAAATATGTACAATGCTTAAAATAATGTACAAAAGCAGATTTTATTCTTCTGATCTGGATGATTTTTGCCAAGTTTGAGCAGAACTTTTTCATAAACTAGAGTTGCCCCCTGGAGTGTGGACTTACATTTTCTCAATAAGCTGTTTTTCATCCAAAGCTGTGGGCAGGTCCCTTTTGTTTCCCAGCACCAAAACCTATTAAGACAGATGAGCAACGCTTCGTGGAACAGGTTGTTAAGAGTTGAGTATGAGGTGCAGGTGTCAAAAGGAATACTCACGGGGATCCCTTGCAGCTGAGGTTTGTCTAATAGATTGTGAAGCTCGTTCCTGGACGCCTCCACCTTCTCTCGATCTGCTGCATCCACCATGTATCTGGAAATGAGCACCAAGCAGTACGGTTCAGTTCAGCCTCTAAAACCCGCACCTGGTTTCAGAACCTATTGACTCGTTTAAGTTTTTGTTTCACTTACGAAATGCTGATGAACATGGGAGCTGCCTGCACGTTTTGTTAGAATTTTAAAACAACGCTATTCAGTGTATGTACATAATTTTTTTTCATGGGTGACTCACGAGTACCAGGAGATTGTCTTTGGTACTCACTAGTGGTTCAACGGATCACATAAGTCACGATTCGGATCGGTCACAGATTTTGTGTCACAGATCGGGTGTTTTTTCGGATCAGCAAAAAAAAAAAAAAAAGATAAACAGAACTTTGTCTTCATTTATTTTATAAAACGCTTTTGCCCATAAAAAATATGTGATACACTGCATATGAAAGGGGTGTAATGGGTACGGGCTTCACAGTTTGGTGCATGCAGTCATACGACGAATACATCTGATGGTGAGGGGGAAAAAAAAGTCAACGCCTGAGACCAAGCGACCGCCACATTTGTTGTTCGAAGAAGAAATAGATCTAAACAAATGTAGAAGAAAAATGGCGAGTGCGGGAGAAAGCATTGAGGTGAGGAGCCATCTGCCCTATACAAATCAGCCATTCGGGAACATTTCGGCTTCCAATTTGAGTACGACGGCGATGGAGTGCGAGCGGTGGAGCAAACAAGAACTGTGTGTCCGCGTTGTTCGTTGGTAAGCTTTATTTTGAAGTTAGCCTTTGTGGAGGCGGTGTGTTCGTTGAGTATGTTTGCAAAACGCGCCCATACTGTGACCGTGAGGCGCGCCGTTTTTTTGTTCCACCATCCATTCTGCAGATCGTGCCCAGCCCAAACCATGACACTTGATCCATACCGATCACGGATCAAAGAGGTGCACCACTACTGGTACGCAACGGCGCGACGTTGTGCATCAGTGCTTTCTGTTGTGCATGCGTACCTATTATGTGCACCCGTATGTGTGTGACAGCTCCAAATATCATTTATCGGCTACTAAAGGTCGGTATCAGCCCTGAAAAAAACATATCGGTCTATCACTAAACAGAAGATTGAATCACAGGGTAATCCCCCTAAGACCAGTACTGTACTTACACAATGGCGTTGACGCCTCGACAGTAGCGCTCCCACATGCTCCGAAAGCGTGGCTGCCCTCCGATGTCCCAGATCTGCAGAGAAAATGTGTTGCCGTTCTATACGACTTCCTCTTTGTAAAAATAACAGACAATATTATTTTTCAAAAAAAGCAGGAGGCTGGAAACACCAACCTTAATGGTGACATTTCCTTTGGTGACCTTCCTCATATTGAAGCCAACTGTGGGAATCATGTCTTCGCTGAAATGGCCTGACTAAAAGGAAACACATGGATAAATTGGGAGGCAGATTCTCGACTTTTGTTGATTGGTTATGGGTGGAATTAATCAATTGATCATCCATCCATTTTCTATGGCGCTTGTCCTATTGCACTGGAAAAGCAAATTGCTCTAATTTGTTCCTGCTACACTTACTCTTGTGTTGTGAACAAAGAAATGGCCCGTTCAATTCTTTTGGCCTGCATAACCACGACATCTAGTGTTCACACACACACACACACACACACACCAGAACCACACACAAACAGCACATGACCACACGTTGTCACCTGACAAAGATAAGTGGAAATGAATGCAGCAGTCTTATGACTGGAGGAAGGACCACAAGCACTTGCGGGGTAGAACAGAACCCCAATCTGAGCAACCACTTTCAGGTTAAGGTATTTTTTATGATTTCTACAAAAAAAAAGTGTGCGTTTTTGTCATTTCTTTTATTATACAGCAGGGTGTAAATTGGATTTCCACTTGCAGTATTATATTGAGTAGAATAAATTAAGTTAACATTAAACACCAGTGGCACTACATCATATTAAAAACAGGCCATGACTCTGAAAATTGAGCCATCTCAGAAGTTGCAATAGTGGGAAGTGGCTTCTGCAACAAGAGGTTACATATGCATCACGTAAAATGTACATTAATATATCATTTTCTCCTGACACAACAATTTGTCTTGTCAATATATTTGCAAAAGTGTGTAACTGTTTTTTATAAAATTATTACAGCTCTTTCTTGTACAATTATGTCGAATCTAGAAGATATACATTTTTTTTCAAATCGACTTTTCGCTTTCAAAAGTGTGTAACTGTTTTTTATAAAATTATTACAGCTCTTTCTTGTACAATTATGTCGAATCTAGAAGATATACATTTTTTTTCAAATCGACTTTTCGCTCATAAAATTATAATTTCACTCAAGAAAAATATGACTATTCTCGTAAATTACAACTTTTTTCTTTTATTTAATTATGTATTTTTCTTTGTTGTAAAAATATGACTAATATTAAAAATATACAATTTTCTCAAAACTGACTATTCTCATAAAAACAATTTTCACAAAAGTATTCCTTGTTTTCAGAAAAATACATATTTTCTTTTTGAAAATATTACTTTATTCTTGTGTAATGCTGGCTTTACATTTGAAAATGCAAAAGATATGAAATAATTTTAATCTCAAAATTTGTCAAAAATATGTATATTTTTGAGAAGTTCTCATTTTAATCTTGAGAATATGTGACTTTTTTCTTTTAAAAAATCATTTGAAATAGAGGATTATTCTCAAAAAATCTTCATTATTGTAATGCTTTCAATCTAAAAAAATAACTTTTTCAAAGTAATAAATATATATTTTTTAATCTGATTATTCTCATACTACAAAATCTTGAAAATGTACTACTTTTAAAAATATGCCATTTAAAAATATATATTCTCAAAAGACAACTAATCTTGAAATTAAAAGACTTTTCTCATAAAATTATGCATTTTAACTTGAAAATATATTTTTGACAAAAACATTTTTTTTAAATTAGAAACAAATTCTGTTCTAGCAGCATTACACATTCAATTGAAAAATTACTTTTCTTCTAAAAAATTAATCTCTATAACATACCTAAAAGAAACATTACTCAAAACTATACATTTTGATCAACAATATATGACCAATTTCAAATCAGAAAAATAATTTCTAAACAAAATCTTTCTTAATTATCGTACCATTATGCCTTTAAAAAAATAACTTCTTGTAAAGACACATATATTCTTATATAACATAAATCTTGAAAATACAAAATTTTAAAAGGAATTATTTTTTCTTGTAAAATTACGACATTGTTTATTATCTACAATTAATTACTCAAAAATATGCAAATTATTATTAAAAAACATACAACTTTAAATATAATTAATTTAACATAGAAAAATATACTACTTAAACTATATTTTTAAAGTATGTACACACTATGCATGTCATAAAGTCAGAATGTGTTTTTAAAATGAAAATGTTTCGTTTTAATTTCTTTATTAGCGATAGCTCCGTACTCGTCATAAACTCAAAGCCAAACACTCGAGCTTCATCGTGCTAGCCAGCCTTCCTCATCCAACCCCTAGCAAGCAACGAGACGATTTTTTTCCTAAATATTTAATTAAAACTCGCTTTTTAAATGAGGATAATACCGCAACTGGGTAGTATAACATGATGTTTGACCCGCGGAATCGCAGATTAAAACGACGAATCTTCCTAGTCATCGTTCTCCCATCATTAGCGCTAATGCTATTAGCATTAGGCTAGTTAGCCGTTGCTAGCAGGTGGAGACTTACGGCGATTACGTTGACGAAAGTCGTTTTTCCCGAATACTGGAGGCCCACTAGGGTCAGCTCCATCTCCTCCTTCCAAAAGAGGGACTTGAACCAGTCTAGAAGCCGGTTTATTAGCGCCAGCATCTTGGGAAGTCAGTGGTGGTTCGCCTCTTCCCTCCCTGTCAGATGTTTGGTTGGGCTTTTCCAGGTCGGGAGGGGAAGGAGGGCGGAGAAATGGGAGGCAGCCAGACCGTCATGTGATCATCCGTCTGGGCAGAGAGGGTGAACCAGCGCCGCTGCAGGCGGAGGGAGGAAGCACAACAAATAACAAAAAAATTAAATTAAAAAAACTAAAAAGTTAAAAAATATATATATGAATTAATCATACAAAGTTTAACAATAAAAAAGACATTCAATACATGTATTTTCAGAAAAGTCCATTTTTTTTCAAAGAAAGTAATTAAGCGTATTATTTTGTAGCAGGCTTTTGCCGTATCATGCGCTATTTGCAAAGAAAAATTATGCTTTTTTTGTGTCTCATTCTGGGTGAAAACTCATGAAACAACATGGCAGCACCCTTACGTGCTAGTCAGGGGCGTTACGGGGGGGTGTTGGGTGGTTGCAGTGCCCACCCACGGACACGCTCTGCCCACCCAAAGAAAACTGGATGGCAGAACCCAAAACAAAAAAAACATTGTACCTGCAGTTATTGGTGTGTTCTAAGTTTTAACCTTTGGTTGTGTTGTCACATCCTCTTTCACCTTAACAAAATAAAAAATAAAAAATAAAAGCATTGTCACCTGCATGTCCACACTGTTCAGTTATGGATGTCTTCTAAGTCAAATAAAATCAATTCAAATTGTATTTGTTTAGCCCAACAGTTATCTCAATTAAGGAGGAAACAAAACACTTTTTAAGGTGCAGTAGCCCTATGGTGGATTTCGACCTACAACCTCAATGGAGTGACAAATAGATTGAAGCAAGCATGCTTTGTCACTTACTTGGCGAATTGTACAAGGAGAAACTTCTTCTTTTCTTCAGTCATGTCATACGAGTCTCTCATTTCTCAAAAGCGAGAGCGTGAGAACATGTGCTAAGAATGCTTTAAAAAGTGTTTTAATAAGTTCAAGAGTGTTTAAAGTTTAAATGTGATTAAAGCATATGGGGGGTAAAAGTATAAAAAATGTGTTTTTATAAAGTCTCTTTATTTCATCTTTCATCTATTGCAGGTGCGTCTGGAATAACATTTCTCTTTGTATTTTGTCAAAAGTCAAAAAAACAACAAACAACTTTCTGAGATCTGCCTTGTCCCCACATGCAGATTAATTGTATCGTGCGTTGTTTATTGTCTTCTGCTTGGTTGGAATCACTTTCTCAATAAGTACTTACCTTTGTGAGCACCATGGCATGACTGACATGGCCTACATTTGTAAAACTCATTATACTGCTGAGAAAAGAAGTTTTCAGGATATGGGCGACGGACGGTTTCTTTAGTTTTTGTGCAGAACTCCTCCAGATATTGTCCTTTGACTATTACCTTTCAAAGGTGGATCTATGTCAGCTCACCACCCCCTTGGCAATTGTTGTGTCGAACAACGCGGTGAAGGCACTCAGGGACATCTCGTCAATCCGCAGCACCGCTCCTAACCCGTGCATGTGTGTGGTCTGCAGGCTTGCTGAGTCAAGTCGGATCGTTGATTAAATGGATGCACAAAGTGTCTGTATCGTTTTTACTGACACTAAGCAACTTTGGGGAGGATGGAAGCACCCTGGCACACAAAAAAATACATGTCCTGAATTGCTTTACGCCATACTCACTTCCTCCTTTTGCTATAAGGACGGAAGTCGATTCGAAAGTCTACGCGCTATTACTGGTGTCATGGCAGAAGCCCCATAACAAACAAAAAACTAAAAGTATTGTTTGAACCAAATTAGATTCATTACCTTATCGCTATTCATCTTTCACACACCCACTGGGAATGGAATTGTAATTCAGTACAACTTGCAGGCCATCAAGAGATCAGGACTTCACGACACTACACGCACTGGTGCGCATGGGAAATGTGATTGACGTTTGTCAAAACACTACCGCTTTTGTCCACATGGCGCCGCCATAATCAATAAAAACTTACATGACACAGTGTTGCTTTGAGATGAGCTCATTTTTCCAAGAAACAGTTTGTAATTGTGTCCAAAGTGACCGCAATTATCTAATTTGACGAGCGTGTTTTATAATTGTCAGGGGCGTAGCCAGGAACTTTTTCAGTGGGGTGACCAGAGTGACACAATGCCTCAGTGATGAGTGCGCACACATCTTTTACACAAGTGATGGGTCAAAATGTGCCGGGGCTTTGAAGCGTCTGTCGAGCAATCCAGAATGTAATTTCTGAAACGCTTATCGAAGCGTGATTCATAGGGGAATAACGTCATTGATGACGGAAGAAGGCTCGCTGTCTCGAAGTGGTTCACGTGTCGTACAGATACGTATATATATGATGTCCGTTAAAAATTAGAGGCGGACCAGTCTATAGTATATACTATTTTTTTACCCCCGGAAAAAAAGGCGAATGACGGACGACGGAAGGGTACCCACGCTGCAGACGAATGATGGATGCTCAATTTGTAGTAAAATGCCTAGTTCTGAAAATAAATAATAATAAAAAGTATCTACTAACTGAACAGACAAGTGTTGTGCTACTTTTCAGGGATATTTTTTCCTGCATTTAAATCAATGCCAAGTTACAGTAGTCTGTCTAAAAGTAATTGCAGCTCCCCCCCATGTTTAATACAGTTCAAACCTCCTCTCCTGTTGGTGCCATAAAATAACAAGAAGTAAATACAAATAAACAAGTACAGTGTGAAATATTTACATGCATTTTGTCACTAGGCTCGAGGTATCTAATATTTATGTGGCTCCCAATCCAATCCAAGTGAATACACTGCTTTTGTCTTTCCTATGACAGATTGGTGACTATTTCCTGGAGTTGGTTCTTGGAATTTGTCTGGATGATGAGCTGCTGGAGCCCGTTCTCCTCCATGATGGACAGGTTTGGGTCACGTGCAGTCACAGGTGCGGCGGCAGGGGCTTTATCTGACACACGTAGTGGGAAACATACTGTAAATAAGCATTTTCTTTAGTATTGTATTAAGCCGGGTACACAACACACATGCTGATAATTGGCCGAATTTGAACAAGTGCTTTGTTACAGCTCTAGCTGTTATGAAAGGCGCTATATAAATAAAATTGTATTGTATTGTATTGTATTGTATTTTCCCTCCCTTTGCAAGTTGGCATTGTCAGTTAAGATTTAAATATCAATAAAGATGTTAACAAATCGTTAAAGGAATCAACCCAAACATATTTTTTTCAAGACTATGTTCCCAGCAGGCCCAGTAGTTGAAATACGGCATTCTGATTAATATTGTGTTTGTGGAATATGAGTTAAGCAACAAAATGCACCATTTATTAGCCATCTCAGGGGGCAGCCATTTTGTCACTTCTGTTGACTGGAAATGACATCACAACTGCTCAGTTAATGACTATTCAGCTTCAGGTGAGCAACACTGCCCTGCTAAACCTGCACAACACTGGAGTGCTCTTTTTTAAGTGTGTTCCCTCCCTGCAGCATTGTTCTCACAGGCATAGTCTTCCCTCTAGTGGACGCCCATTTCACTAACAAGGGGGAAAAAAACATGCAAAACTATGACCCGGGAGTGCAAGACGTTCGTTCTCCTCCTAAAATAACATTACCTTATTCTTATTTTTATTGTGAAATAACACAATAAAAAGTGAAAACATGGAACAAAACCCAATAGTATTGTGTTATTACTCAATCTTAAATATTCTTGTCCCCTGGCTTGCTCCACGTCATCATTATCTTCATCATCATCATCATCTTCATCATCACATCCGACGGTGGTTGCTGGCAGCTAAAAACTTGTCCTAGTTAAACGGTTGTAAACAATTAAATCCACTCACAATCCTCCTGTGCATAGGAAATTAGCCAGCTAATGATCTTGAAATAATGTCATGCACGGACGCTTTTTTTGCGGGGGGGAGTGGCAGCGGCGGCGGGGGTTGTGCCCAGATGGAATGTAAGGACAGAAGCGCTTTAAAAGGACGAGGATGCACAGGGTCGGAGGATGATAATTTTTATGAATAAGGAGGAAAGGACGATGACGGAAGGGTAGCCAGGTTGCGAACCAAGGACGGACCGTCAAAAAAGGGTAAAGTGCAGAGATCTGTATGTGTATACAGTATACACACAAACACATATATTATGTTAAAAATATATACAGATGCGTAAATTGGACAAAACATTATAAAAACAAATAAAAAACATTTGAGATGGTAAAAGACAGTAAAGATGGGAAAATCCGGAAATAAGTTAAAATTGGTTTACGATGTTAAAAAATCAGTTAGGATGTAAAAAAAATCTATTATGTTGAAAATTGTTACGTTGTCGAATATCAATTCAAGCTTCTAAATGAACTAACAAATCATACATTGGTTTGGATGGACTTGCATTTTAATGTACTAAATGTGTCATATTTGGTCTGTGTTGGTTTGGTTTTTTTTTAGTATTATTTTCTCAGTATTTCTGCGTCTCTTCAATGATTATTGTGCCCACCTTTATGCATTCCACCCGCTAGTGTCAGCCAATCAGCTCCCTCCTACCTTGTGTGTTTCTCATTGTCTCGTCAGTATGACTGTATTTAAGTTCCTAGTTTTCGTTCGTTTCCTTCGGATCGTTGTCGCTGTCATGTTTTGTTTCTCATATTGTTGTAATGTTTCCTAGTGTTTCTTTGTTACTTTACCTTTTGGATTTTATACGACTTTGTTTATGCTGTTTTTTTGTCAAATATTTTGGGTGTATTCAGTACACCCTGCTTCTCCTGCCTTCCTTCATTTGGGTCCTCTATCTTACAACCATGACAAAATGACCATAAACTTACCTGCTCTACGTTTCTTTGCAACATTCATACAGGCGTGAGACAAGGTCACAAGAAGAATCACAGCCAGCACTCCACATGCGATGCCAAGGAACATACAAAGTGTATGTTTTTCTGGGGAGAAGTCAAGTCATAGTTCAGATCAAAATTCATTATTTACACCTATTATTTCAAACATCAACACTGTATTAGATGTGAGAGTTGCTACAGTGAGGATTTCATTTACTGAAACCAAGTCAAAATCAAGTTGGAGAGAATGTGAGACTGATGCCACCCAGAATGCACTGCAATAGGATGTCACATACTGTCACAGTTTCCGTATTATGACATAAAAGTGTGTCAGATTTATATTTTACTGCTACAAGGTAAGCAAAGCTGCAGTGTTAGCATAGATTAGCATTTGCTAACACCATTGTCAGCATTAGCTACTGATAGCCTATTGTAGCCAGCACATACTTGAATTTCCCGCAGTTGTCTGCATACAGAAGACCAGCGTCATTTTGTGATGTTCTACCTCAAACATGTGAAAATACATATAATGGTGACTTGATTTTCTCTTAAGACCTAAACTTCAGATCAAGGTACCGCTCACTTCGTCGCAACGCCCAAGCCCTGGCACGGTGATCATGTTAATGAAAGGAGGTTGTCATAAGAATTTTGCATTATGTTAGCATTAAGCTAGCAGACTTTCGTTGAACAACATTTTTAGTGTTTAAATATGAAATGTTTTCAATTCTCTGGTTTCAAGTGCCATATTTACAGTGAACCTCAACTGGGAGTGACAAATAAACACCTTGAAGTAAGCACATTTTGGCACTTATTTGGAGAACCTCAATGTGATGTCATACGGCAGTTTCACATTTCTTGACGGCGAGAAAGTGAGAAGAGGTGCTAAAAATGCATTTGAATTAGTTTAAGTGTGGGAGGGAAGTAACTATATTACAAAGTGTTGTATAAGGTGTCTTTATCTCGTTCTTTCACCTATGGCGGGTGGGTCTGTAATTTATCCCCAAGATAAATGTAGGTTCAGTGTATACATTTCAAAATGGGTCATACCATGGTCCTTTTCATTTCAATCTCAAAACATCAGTCTTACCTGTATTCACCGCCTCCACACACTGTGAGCATGCGTCATCAGAACACCGGAAACCAGGGTGACACGAACACTTTGCGTTTGTGGTTGGGGAACATTTTTCTTCATATTCTGCCCAGAAACAATAAATCCAACCACTTCCTGTGAGATGTCTTGTCCCCGTCCACTGTTGTATTGTTCATGCTTTGTAAATTAATCATTGTATTGTGTTTTGTCTATTGTCTTCTACTTGGCTAGCATCACTTTCTCGATAAATTCTTACCTCTGTAAGCACCTTGGCACGACTGACATGGCGTACATTTGTCAAAGGCATTATACTGTTGAGAGAAGTTGTTGTGAGGACATGGGCGACAAATGGTTTCCGTTGTTTTTGTGCAGAAGTCCTCCAGATATTGCCCTTTGAATCAGAAATGGATGAAATAAGACTCTTGTGTTCATTTTGAAAGCTTCAAGTCACATTATAACATCAACAGTTATAACATTTTTCAGGTTGTTTTTCCAGAGCATCTTACCTGGAGGGCACAGTTTGCAGCATCTCCCTTTCATAAAAATTGTCTGTGGATCGGAGCAACTTGTGCCTGCGGTGTATTTGACAATCCAAATGTACAAAGCATAAAGAGCTGCTAAGGAGGGGTGTAGACAGACCATTATGGACAGTGTTCTACTTATGAGTAAAGTTTTTATGGTGGCTGTGGGAGGAGTCTTGGCAAGTCCAAGGCAAGAGATCATTAAGACCTGCCGGTAGTTATCAGACTGTCAAGGGAAAAATATGTTTTTTAAATCACAAAAAATCCTAAACACCTATCCAAAGCGCATTTGTGAAGAAACACCAAGTAGTATAATCTGTTCAATTTCAAATGCAATTACATGTGGGCAAAGTGCCTATATGGAAGTTAAATATGCTTTTTGACCCAGTTATTGTTTGTTTCTCAGCAAGCAGAGAGTCTTTTGAAAATAATATACTGTATTTCACAATAAAATATGCTAACCCTTTTAAAATAATGGCCTAAATCATTTTTTCTGACTGAACCATATTCTGATTATCTTATATGTAGTACTAATTTCATTTCAGGTGTGGAATTGAATGAGCTGTTTAACTAAGGATGCAGCCGATTTTAGCAGAGGTGGCCAGCACCCTGAGGAGATGTTCAAGGACACAAAAATGTAATTTTGTCAAAATATGACTTAGGCCAGGGGTGCTCAAGTCCGGTCCTCGAGAGCCCCTATCCAGCCTGTTTTCCAGGTGAACCAGGTGTGTTGCAGGCAGGGAGGGATGGAAAACTATCTGGATATGTGCTCTTGAGGACCAGACTTAAGCACCCCTGACTTAGGCTATTATTTTAAGAGACTGACGATATGCAACATTTAATACATTATAGGTAGGTGACAAAAAAGTTTGCCTCGATAGGCATTAGTAGAGTAGAGTAGAGTACTGTATACAGAAATATGGTATGGTATGTTCAAGTTTAGTATAGCATAACATCGCTGTCATGTGAAAAACACTTATCTCCATTTTTTCTCATTTTCTTATTTTTACCTGAATGGTGTTTCCGCGTTACAGACATCAAATTAATGTGAAAATTTAAAAAGTTTCCAAAATTGGAGATAAGTGTTTTTCACAGGACAGCAACGATAATATAGTATCGATATATTGTTTAGTACAACACAGTAAATAAAACAGTATGTATATATATATATATATATATATATATATATATATATATATATATATATATATATATATATATATATATATATATATATTCAATTGACTTTAGAATAGTATTCTTGTCTGGTGGGAAAGCTTTGTATTTTTAGTGTTTGACATTTTAACCTGACACAGCTGCAGCCCACAAACTGCTGAATATTTCTTTGAAGCCCAACAACTTCACCCACACAAAGAATCCTCACACATGCTTACTTCTTGCACTCCTTTTTATATAACAAACGTTTTTTTGCATTGCTTATGTTGGATTTACAGTATAGTCAATTAGGTGCAGAAGAAAGTTCACTTTCTAACTTTTCCAGTTATTTTGAAAACATTGTTGTGTCATAATTGACTTTACATCCTACGTCCGATGGTTGCTCGTACAGAATGCATGTACTGTTACACATTTTCAATACAACATAGAAGGCAGTTATTTATGTGAGCTACTGCAAATCATACGCTCATTCCTTATCACATATGCATCCATCCATCCATTATCTATACCGCTTATCCTCACAAGGGTCGCGAGCGTGCTCGAGCCTATCCCAACTGTCATCGGGCAGTAGGCGCTGCACACCCCGAATTGGTCGCCAGCCAATCGCAGGGCACACAGAGACAAACATCCGCAGTCACGATCACACCTAAGGGCAATTTAGAGAGTCCAATCAATTTACCATGCATGTTTTTGGAATGTGGGAGGAAACCGGAGTACCCGGAGGAAACCCACGCAGGCACGGGGAGAACATGCAAACTCCACACAGGGAAGCCGGAGCCGGGGTCGAACCCGCGACCTTTGAACTGTGAGGCGGACGTGCTAACCAGTCGATCACCGTGCCGCCCCTTATCACATATGTAACATATGAATTTCCAAGTGTTTCCCCAAGAGACCAGCATTAAGGCAGGCTCGTCATGAAACTCCTCACATTTACTGTATGAGGTAACAATGAAAACATGTATGAGCGTTAACATTTTGCAAAGCGGAAAAAACACTTTTGATGTCATTCAGAGAATTCCCCGAGCTCACACGTTGCTGAAAACATGTTAGTGACAGTGTTTACTCTTAAAAAAGACACTCAACAACATTTTGAGAATAAGAGACGAAAGTGCAGCAACTTTAATATGCATCCTGGCGCAGGTGAGTGAGGTAGGACACAACATGCAAACATCTCAGGTCATTCTCACAGTAATATCGAAAAAGAAGGTAAACGTGCTATGACACGATAGAGGTGATTAAGGCTCCTTCGGATTCAGGTTGGAGCGAGTGCCATCGCCACTTTCTTCAACGGGCCTGCGGTACTGCGAATCCCCTGATAGAAACAACCAGAATAAGAAAATAGTTTTGTGAGCATGAATGTCATTTTTATTTGGCTTAGAAGTACCAGTAACACTGATAGGGTTAAAGATGAAATCAAACCAAACACGTTTTTTTCAAGAATATGTTCCCAACAGGCCCACTAGTTGAAACACAGCATTCTGATAAATATTGCGTTTGTGGAATAAGAATTAATCCACCCGTTTAGCCATCTCTGGGGGTGGCCATTTTGTCACTTCTGTCGACTGATAATGACATTACAACTGCTCAGGGCTCGGGTAATGACCAATCACGACTGACCTGTTTGCTGAAGCTGAGCCGTGATTGGTCGTGTCATTTTCAGTCAACAGAAGTGGCAAAATGGCCGCCCTTTGAGTTGGCTAAAAACGGGTGGTTTAACTCTTATCCCACAAACGCAATATTTATCAGAATGCCTTGTTTCAACTAGTGGGCTTGCAGAGAACATGAAAAAGATATGTTTGAGTTGACTTCCCCTTTAAGGATATAAACTGTGTTTTTGCTGTCCCTTTCCTTTCCCCACTTCGTTTTGCAATGAGTCCTTCTGTCCCAAGTTGCTAAGAAAACAATTTTGTGAACTTTGGGATGCAAATAATTAGGCCACAGATCTCAAACTCAAAGCCCGTGGCCCAGATCTGGCACGCCACATCATTTTATGTGGCCCACAAAAGCAAATCAAGCAAGTCAACTTCCATGATGCTTGCTAAAATCTGTACCAAAATGTCAAATTGTAATTTGTAAATATATAAATAATAGGAGATATTGCGAACATTTTCTCGTTATTACCGTAACTTGAATAAATTCTTATTATTGACTTCTGATTTCAAAACGAGTGATCCCTCAATTTGTTCTGTACTGGATGTGTAATAAAATGAGGAGGTGATTGAACATTTATATGGTGTCACAGTCATAATGGCCCACCGAGAAAATCTATAACTGCAATGTGGCCCGCAAAAAAACGAGTTTGACACCCCTGAAATAGGCTTGCAACCACTGATGCCGGAAATGCATTACTAAGAGACGCATTACTCAATATTGGATGGAATTTTGACAAGTAATCTAACGCATTACTATATTTAATGTAGTAGTAGAATTAAAGGTAATTTCCAAAGACTTATATTACATCATAACAAACTAAATTAGCAAAATATATAAATGTAGAGCATCTATCGTTTGCAAGGTGTTACAAGAGCACTCAATTGCTACTGAAGCTGCAAATTTGCCTGACATGAGGTGCAAGTCATTGATGGCCACACCACATTCAGCCACGGTTTGGTTCCATGCAGTTTGCACCAAAAAAAAAAAACTGAATAGTAAGTAAACAAATAATCAAATAAAAGGGTTTAAAACACACATTTTACTTAATCAAAAGACACACAAAAAAACAACTGTACATAATGGAACATAAAAGTAATTAAGGGGAAAATTTATAAAAGGGAAAAGATTTATATAGTGAACCGTAAAGAATTAATGGCATGAGATCATCTACGTCTAATAGTCTTAGGTAATGCGATCATGTATGTGCCAAGTTGCATTTTCAGTAGACTGACACCTTACGTGTACATACCAATGAAGGAAGTTGAGACGTTTGCGTTTTCAAGCAGGAAATACAGTCTCTATGTTGACTTTGTGACAGCTAAAGATGAAAATTTTAAGGTTGGTTATGCACTCCATACTGTAGACAAGTGTTATGTACCATGACATTTGGAGACGCAACATGGTTCCTTTGAGATTTCAAAGTCTAAATGGGTTGCGTGAAGCAGATCTGCAACTAATGCAGGAGGTCCCTGAATTATTTTGTTAAATTTGTAAACAGTATGAATTATAAATGTTCTGTTTTACCAGCACAGTATTAAGAGTTAAATATGGCAGGTCAAAGTTACATGAACAGCAAAAATAACCCCAACTAGACCAAAAATGTGTTGTAATTTGACTTCTTCGACATAACGCAAATTGTATTGTACAAGAAAGTAAATGACATACTTTGCACTGCCGGCCGTCTCCTCACACAAGTAGTAACACACACTTTACAGGCCGCAGCACTGAGAACAAGCAGTGCAACAATTCCAAAGATCACAAAGGCCAGGCCTGAAGAAGAAATGTATACTTAAGACATGAGTTGTCACTAACTGTGTCATAATCCAAAAGGATCATACAAATGTGGTGGCGGGTGGTGTTTGAAGGAGGGGCAGGCTGCACTTGGTCCTGAGATGGCACGTCATCCACTGCGGTGGTGGAGGTGTTTGGATCGAGCTGAGCGCTGTCATGACTTTGGTCCCACTCATGTTGGGGTGTGACGACAGACACGGTGTGGTTTGATATGGGGGAGCTGTGTGGGTGGCGCGTTGACTCGCCGTTGCAAACAACGTCAGAGGTGCTGCTCCCACTAATGTTCACTCCGGATTTGCACCTTATATGGACAAAGAGAGGTCATTTATTATAATGCTTTTGCTGTTGTTTTTTGCAAAAGAATACTGCGGCGTACGTACTCTTTCCACTTAATACAAGGGCTGTTGGGACGTGGGTTGAAGGAGCCACCCTCACATTTTGAGCATACTAGAAGAAGAAGAAGAAGAAGAAGAAGAAACAATAGATCAGGGGTTCTCAAACATTTTGGGTACAGGAACCAGACAAGCTCGAAATTAGGATTTTGCATTTTATCAAAACGTATGGATTTGCAAAACTGAGAATCAACCGCCAAAACAGTCCCGAGGCTCGAAAGTAGAGCAACGCACCAGTCAGACATTGATGATCGAGTTACTCAGTGCTACTTACACCGCACCAGCCATTTAGCAACGAGCTTTGGCTAACTGCTGCGGCTACACAAGTTGCGGAGTCGCTCTTAAGTCAGTAATCATTCAGAGAGACGTAAGAGTGGAACCACATTAAACGAAAAACTTTCAGCTTCGAAAAGAAAATAGCAGGCAAATTAATAAGTGGCTGCTGGCTGCGGCACAGCCATTGGAGGGTGGGCGGATGGTCACTCGCACGCAAACGATTAGTGTGAAAGGCAGTCTCCAATTGCCCACTCCATAGCTGTGCCCTGGCCAACTTTACATCATCCGCAAGTGGAAATCTTCTTCCAGTTCCCTGTAAACATACTTTGCACATGTCAAGCCCCTGCGTGGATTCCAGCTATGCATTCCTGCTCTAAGTTTCAAGGGACTGAGAGGAGCCGCTTCTAGTTGCCGGGAAGCAAGTCAGCTGTGTTCACACCCACAATGGCGCATGCACCCCTTTGTAACTGCGGTCATCTGCGAATATACTGTACATAAAGATAGAAAACTCCATCCATGTGCACAGTTAAACCACGCCTTGCACTAGGCCTGCGCTGGACACTAAAATAGGGCCCAATGTGTCCCTCAGGATATGACCCAATTTCGCCTAGTCAGAAAATGATCTACTAGAAATAATGTATCTTTGTACATCCATCCATCCATGCCAGCGACGTATAGTGACAGGCAGAACAATTAAATGCTCTTCCACTTGATGGCAGATGGTACAGTTAAAGTGTCTACTTGTTGCCATACATGCAACGGAATAAAAGATTTGTGTTCCACAAAACAAGCTCATTGACGAAGTAAATTTGTGAGTAAATTGAGACAAGGTCATAATTATTTCAGTATATAAGCTTTCTGAGACATTTTTGTTTGGTGTTGTTTTGTTAGATTATTCTAATGTAAACTGTCCCTAGGCTCAATAAAGTCTGCGAAACACAGCAGTTGGTCGCATTTTGTTGTGCTTTACTTCGATCTTTACCTCCATGGTGCAGTCCAAATCCAATGCGGCATTCACAAGTGGCAGAATCAAGTTCCACTCGTACAAATCCTTCTCGGCACTGACATTTTGTGTCCGTCTTCTTTGTGCATTTCTCTGTCACCTGACTTCCCGACTCTGAGACAAAAACATGTTTCGCTTCAATTCAAGTTGAAATTTGGAAACCACATACTTCAATGGGACTCCATGTCAAGAATGCACTCACAATGTGGCATACCTTCATTACACTTTGTGCATGCTTTGCACTGTTTGGAATAATTCTTTACAGGCTGGTAGTATCCTTCGGGACATGTCTCACATTTCCAACTTTTACCACGCGTCTTAATCAACTGGCCTTCAGAGTGCATAAGAAGAAAAACAAAGTAATCATTATTTCTCGTATGGGTAACAAAATTAGCATTAGAAAGCTTGACTAAATCACAAATTTACCTTCCGGACAAGAGACCGTATCCAAATCAGCAAGGGATTTGCTATAAGTCAAACTCAGGACGATCAGTTTGAGGAGAAGAACCATGTTTTGTGTTTGCTTGAAATCACAAAGAAAGAAGCACCGTGAGAGGGAATCCCCACAATAAATTACTTATGCGAGCCACATGCCTCTCACATCATGAATATCATTTCCTGTATGACACCGACGCACTGCTTTACATGGGTTATGAGTGATGGACAGAAATGAAGTTGTAATTGAGAATTAAACCTGAACATTAATATCAACAAAATATATTTTTTACTGATATATACTTACATACAACTTCAATTATTTAATGCAACCTACGCCAACAGTTTTGGAATGAAAAACATGGTCACAATAATGACAATAATGAAGGTTTTTGGGTAATTCACCTAACAACAAATATAGTCCATAAAATTCAAACTGTGTGCAAAGTAAATTTACTGAGTTTAATTGAATTATCACAATAAATACCAATTTGTTTATAAAGCAGTGATTATTTTTCTCATTTAATATTTCAAATAACAGTAAATGATTGTAATACAATAAATGAAATTACATAAAACAACAAAATGGTAATTTATATTTAACATCTGTGAGGGCACCCACTCAGACAGGGAAAAAAAATACTGCATTTGAGCAATTTAATCATGTTTGTAACCTTTATCTGTTTTTCATCTGCGGCTAAGGAACGGAAATTATGCCACCTTTTCTGCCGGTAAGAATATGACATGGTACTTTGCATATGGGCCTATGGAAACCACCACGCAATCTTGATTAATCTTTGCAAGGTTGCCACCACAAAAGTGCTTAAGGTTGCATATCTGAGAACAGTGTTCTCAGAACATTGACAAGGAATTATAAATGTATGGAATAAGAATTGCTGTCAATACATGATTTTAGCACCTAAACAGATTGCATGACTAAAAAAGATGTCATTTCTTTCTTATACATAAATAATATGTTTTATTTTTTTAATTACATTCTTAAATAGTCTGCTAAAATAAAAATGAAACGATCTCGTCATGTTTATGCTGTGTACATACATATTCAGTACAGTATATACATACAGTACTCTATATACTGGACATATACATATATATACAGTACATTTACACACACACACACACACACACATTGCTGGCATCAGGCGGAATGCTCGTACCTCCAAAAGCATCACTTTTCAGGAGACCCCAAAAACAACACATATTTTTCAACCATTGAAGGTATCATCCAGGCGTAATGGTCCATTTTTCAACAACAATATCAATTTATGTATAATTTTTTTTTAATCAGGAAAATTGTGTTATCATGCATTTTCAATTTTATCAATTTGTTTTGGAGAAATCAGAACAAAACAAACGAGTTTAAAACCGCCCCCATGAAATGAGGACTGTGGCCGCGCCCCCTCCCCTCTCACTATGTCTTGGAGGGACTCACGCGAGGGACCAATCACAATTCCATCCATCCATTATCTGTACCGCTTCTCCTCACAAGGGTCGCGGAGCGTGCTGGAGCCTATCCCAGCAGTCTTTGGGCAGTAGGCGGGGGACACCCTGAATTGGTTGCCAGCCAATCGCAGGGCACACAGAGACAAACATCCGCACTCACAATCACACCTAGGGGCAATTTAGAGTATCCAATCAACTTACCATGCATGTTTTTGAAATGTGGGAGGAAACCGGAGTACCCGGAGAAAACCCACGCAGGCACGGGGAGAACATGCAAACTCCACACAGGGAGGCCGGAGCCGGGATCGAACCCACGACCTCTGAACTGTGAGGCGGACGTGCTAACCAGTCGACCACCGTGCCGCCCCAATCACAATTTGTCCATTCAAAATCATTGTAAATACGTTGATAATATTGTCAAAATTACGGGGATCAATCGGGCCCAATATGTATGTGGACATCTCTACTTAGGCTCAACCTAAAAACATAACAAAACTATTTGCCTTTCCGTGCCTGATTTAATTATTCTCTTCAACTGTCAGAATCTTGGATTATGGAAGTTTTGCAGAGGTTGTGTGTTTGAGTATGTTTGCAGAATTCTCCCATACATGCAATTTATGTGATCCATGTGGGTTTTCAAATTTCTCTGCTGCTTTTACAGTTGAGTAATCTATACCCACAGTTTACTAATCTGTACCCACAGTTTAGAAAATTGATTAAAAAAAAACGAAGAACACACATGAATAAAATATATCATGACGTCATTTTGTAACTGTCAATACGTCATGTTGTAACTGGTGTTGCCAATGTTTAGGTGCGTGTGTGCACGTGCAAGTTTTATTCCATATAAAAATGGATGTTAATTGTTGATTCTGTGTTTGCAAGTTTTTTTTGTGGACACCCTGATATAGCCTTGAGAGGAGATCCAAACCGAATTCATAATAGGTGAGGGTTTTTTTTCCCCTTTCAGCTCTTTAACATAAACGGAGCATAATTGTTTATTTTGTTGTTCACTCGTGCTTGCTAAGTAGTGTATCGTTGGTTCTAACCGTATGTTATTTGATCTATATACGGTGTTTACATTTTATTTTCATTTATTCACAAATCACCCACAGATGGCGCCAGTGAGAGCTGTGCCCGCATCCCAGAGGAGCCCTTCTTGTGACTGACCAAAGGCCTAGTACACCCCTATGAACCCACCATGGGGCGAGTCGTCATACTCACAAGTCAAAGAGGAGCATCGATCCATAACATCGATATTTCATAGATAACATACTTCATAAATTCTTACAGAACCATTGTTTCTGGTGGTATGAACGCTATTGTGCTTTAATACACATGACACTGTAGCTGCAAAAGAAAGAAACTTTTTAGGGGGTTTACTTAAAAAAAAAAAAAAGCTGCAATTTTGACAATTTAATTCGTTAGTAGTTTCAAGCATTATTTGCGCACAAATATTCTGTTGCATAAATGTCACCAGGTGGATAAATAGGTTAAGGACTTTTTTTTGTTATACTAACACAAATTTCCACGGTATGGCACGAAGTACAATTCCCAAGGTCCCATGTTAACCTAGTATGAAAAAGAACATAAGGGAGATGCTCATTCGGTTTGAATTTGGGCAAAGATGCAAGGCATCAACGGTGTGGATGTGGGAGAATGAAAATGCAAGAGTCTTGAATTACACATTACATTTTGTACTTGACAAAAATAAAAGCGAGCACAACAATGAAGTGTTCAGCAGGCAGTGAGGAATGGACATGAGGCTATGATGATAGTTATCAGTAATTCAGTTTTAGTGGTGGAATAAATACTAAGTTTTGAAGTCAATTAACAATCATTTTATTAATTGTGATTTTTAACTTTAATAAAAATAGTGATTATTATTTTCATATAATGCTCAGCCTTACGGGGGAGCCACATTGGCTATAGGGTTGGCTCTGGCTGCGTTACAAAATGTCCTCACAAACTATGAACCGACATCTTTCCTTGATACAAAACGTACACGTGTATATAACACGTACTGCAGGCCTTTGATTAGTTTTTGTTTTTTGGTTCATTTTTGTTTGTTTTCTTTGCTGCAATGGGCATGTGATGACTGGGGCCGCTATATTTGGCTCAATTTGACCCAAATTTATTTATCTATTTATTTATTTAAATCAGTGTAAACGTGTACTTGAAAGTTAACGTATTGTTAGAATTCGCTATGGAAGGCAGCAAAGCATGACTTTATTCTAATGATTTTACAACAATGAATTTTATATTAAGAAATTAATATAATAACGATTTATGAAGTAACTGGTATTTCATATGTAGAATGTCTTTCGTTCCCATTCAAGTTATTCTGAGGTGATAAATTCTGCCTGGCGATGACAGCCAATGTGAGAAATAACTGGCGAAGGTGACGTCATAATAGCGCAGAAAAAAATGTCAATATTGTATAAGTGTTCGTTGCTTTCCTTCGTGACGTTTGCTGTGTGACGCGCATCATGCGTGGGCTTGTCCTCGTGCAAGCTCTCATCTGAATGTCCACGTGGTCTGGTATACGTGCTGCACTAGCGCGGGGTTAAATACATGGTTCTGTCTTCAGTCCGTGTTGAAGATGAATACGTTTGCACTTGCCACGGTCATGCTCGTGCTCTCATTTAGCGCCTGGCTAGTTTATGGTGAGCAAATCTATTCACTTGAAAAGGTTGGATTAGGGTGTTTTTTATTTTAAATTTAGTTTGTCAAATTTGTCAAAGTAGTTGTGTTTAAATGTCATCGAGGCTGCACTGTAAAAAAAAATAGTTGGTGGTATAGTTGGTGTCGGGTTAAATCCTTGTACCTGCTGGGTGGCTCGGGTGTAGAGTGCCCGACTCCCACCCTGGAAGCGGAGGGCTCAACCTTCAGCCACGAGTCAGTCCGCTTGTGTATGAAAGGTGCGATGAAAAAAAAGCATTTTTACAATGTAAGAAGCTTTTGGGAATCATTGCAAGGTTTTGTTTTACGGCAAACCGCACAAGTGCAACATGCGTCATCGAAAAAACTGATTTCGAAATGTCACCAGTGATAAATGAAGTCCAGCAACTTGGATGCTACATAAATCGTCTCGTCTTTAACGGTTTACCTGCTCTTAAACTCATGAGTCACGTGGGTGCGTAACGATAGGCCTTTTTAGCATATGCTAAAATTCAAACAGATAATCTTCATTATAAAGACATTGTACAACATACTGTAAGGTATCCCATTAGTGGAAAAAGCAAGATTGTCTTAACATGCATTTATTGCATTAACTTGTATTAGCATATATTTACAATTTTGTGTTGGTTTCTGACCGCAATTGCCTTTGATGCGCTTCTCAAATTCCGTGCCCCTTAGAAAAAATATGTCCCCTAGAGTGACGAACATGAAAATACATTTAGAATCCATTGTTCTTTAATCAGAGCGTCCTGTTTTTTGTTTCTTTATTTTTACATTTAGCTTTTAATTTGTGTCTCTTTTTATCCCAATTTCAATTTCCTTAATTCCTTTTTCCCTTCCTCCCTTTCTTCCATCTCTCCTTAATTCCTCCCTTCCTTATTTCCATCCTCCCTTCCTCCACTCCCTGGAACAATCGGGAAACAGAGACCAACGTGACTTCAGCTTTGATGAAGAGCATGGTGCACCGACATGAGCAGGTGCGAAAGGCCAATCCTCTTGACTGATTTCAAGATGTATCCAGAAGTGTGTAATCCCTGTGGGTGGTTTATTAGTCAACTGGTTGGTTGGTTATTTAGTCAAAGTCAAATATTTAAAATATTAGTTGGTTGGTTAAAACCCAATTCCAAAGTTGTGACGTTTTGTTCAACATAAACACATAAAAAAACTGAATATAATGATTTTCACATTATGTTCAACCTACATTTAAGTGAATACACTTTTTTAGTTTTTCCTTGCCCTCCTGGGGATGTCGTGTATATGATCTGGTGCGTGTGAAGCCCTTTGAGACTTTCCTGTGATAAAGGGCTATATAAATACATTTGACTTGACTACACTACAAATACAAGATATTTAATGTTCAAACGGATAAACATAATTTTTAGAAAATAATCATTAACTTAGTCATTTTATAGCTGCAGCATGTTCCGAAAAAACTGGGACAAGTGGCAAAAAAGACAGAAACAAACACCTATATGGAACGTCACACAGGTGAACAGGATAATAAGGAGCTGATGGGTTCCATGATTGGGACTAAAGCTTCAATGAATTCACATTCATTCACATGCAAAGATGGGGCGAGGTTCACCTCTTTGTGAACCACTGCATTTAAAACTGACATCAATGTGTAAAGGGTATCACCACGTGGGCTCAGGAACACTTCAGAAAACCAGTGTCGGTAAATACAGTTCGATGCTACATCCGTTAGCGCAAAACTTAAAAATCTACAATGAAAAACAAAAGCCATTTATCAACCGCACCCAGAAATGCCGCCGCCTTCTCTGGGTCCGAGCTCATCTGAGATGGACTGATGCAAAGTGGAAAAGTACTCTGTGGTCTGACGAGTCCACATTTCAAATTGTATGTGGAAATTGTGGACGTTGTCCTCCGGGCCAAAGAGGAAAATAATCATTGGGACCGTTGTAGACGCAGATTTCAAAAGCCAGCATCTGTCAATGGTATGGGTTACTTAAATATTTGTGAAGGCACCGTTAAGGCTGAAAGGTACATGGAGGTTTTGGAGAAACCTACGCTGCCATCAAAGCATTGTCTTTTTCATGGACGCCCCTGCGTACATGAGCAAGACTACAACACTTTGGCTTCGTTGGCCTGACTGCAGTCCAGACCTGTCTCCCATTGAAAATGTGTGGCGCATTATGAAGCGTAATATACAAAACGGAGACCCCGGACTGTTGAACAGCTGAAGCTGTACATCAAGCAAGAATGGGAAAGAATTCCATCTGCAAAGTTTCAAGAATTAGTGTCCTCAGTTGCCAAATGTTTATTGAATGTTGTTAAAAGAAAAGGTGATGTGACAGTGGTAAACATGACCCTGTCCCAGCTTTTTTGGAATGTGTTGCAGCCATGAAATTCTAAGTTAATGACTTTATGCTAAAGACAATAGTTTATCAATTCGAATATTAAGTGTCTTGTTTTTGTTGTGTATTCAATTAAGTTTAGGTTGAACATGATATGCAAATAATTGTATTCTGTTTTTATTTATATTTTACACAACATCCAAATTTCATTCGAATTGGGTTAGTATTTCTGCAATCAATCACATTGATTGATAAGTTGGTTGGTTTTAGTAGGTTGGTCAATTGGTTGGGTGATAATTTTTATAAAACAAGTATGCTGAGAACAGACGCTAAATATGTTGTATTTTTCAGGAATTACTCAGCATTCCACGGATCAATCAGGAGCCACAGATCAACGCTAGCTCAGTCTCGATGAAGCCCAAGGTCGATAGACATCAGCAGGTGTGAAAGGCCAAACCTCTTATCTGATTTCAAGATGTACCCAGAAGATTGCATTCCCTGTGGGTGGTTGATTAGTTGGTTGGTAGGTTGGTTATTTAGTCAAAGTACTAAAATATATTTAAAAGGTGAGTTGAATGATTGATTGGTTTTTGGTAGTTTGGTGAATTGGGCAGTTGATGGTTTCAACATTTATGCCAAAAAGACACCAAAATGTGTATTGTTTTGCAGAAATTGCTCAGCACTCCACGGATCAATCAGGAATCAAAGAACGTGAGCTCAACCTTGGGGAAGCCCACAAAGAAAGGACATCAGCAGGTGCAGATGGCCAATCCTCTTTTCTTTTCAGATTTCAAGATGTACCCAGAAGTGTGCATCCCCTCTTGGTGGGTGATTAGTCAGTTGGTTGGTTATTTAGTCAAAGTAAAAATAATCGTATATAAAATGTGAGTTGAATGATTGATTGGCTGGTTGGTTATTGGTAGGTTGGTCAATTGGACGGTTGATAATTCCAACATTTATGCCAAAAAGATGCTCAAACGTGTTTGGTTTTGCAGATATTGCCCAGCGCTCCACAGGTCAATCAGAAACCAAAGAACAATGTGAGCTCAGCCTCAGTGAAGCCCACAGCGCAAGGACATCAGCAGGTGCCAAAGAATCTTTTCTGATTTCATAATAGAACCAGAACTGTGCATTCCCTGTGGGTGGTTTATTAGGTAATTGGTTGGTTATGTAGTCAAAGTGAAAATAAGAGTATTTAAAACATGAGTTGAATGATTGATTGGCTGGCTGGTTTTTGATAGTTTGGTCAATTGGGCAGTTGATAGTTTCAACATTTATAACAAAAAATGATGCTACATTTGGCAGTTGTTAGATGATAGTTTAAACATTTATAACAAAAAATGATGCTACATTTGGCAGTTGTTAGAGTTCCAACATTTATGACAAAAAGAGATGCTAAATGTATTTTTGTTTTTGCAGAAACTACTCGCCACTCCACCGACCAATCAGGAACCAGAGAATGCGAGATCAGCCTTGGCCAACCCCACGGTGAGAAAGGACAATCCCTTTGTTTGATTTCAAGATCTACCTCTAAGTGTGTGTTCCCTGGGGGTATTGATTGGGTGGTTATTTACTCAAAGTGAAAATAAGCGTATTTAAAACATGAATTGAATGATTAATTGGCTGGCAGGTTTTTGATAGGTTGGTCAATTGGGCAGTTGATAGCGTACCAACATTTATGACAAAAAGGGATGCTAAATTCGGCATTGATGGAGTCCAACTTGTGACAAAAAGAGATTCTAAATGTGTTTTTGTTTTGCAGAAACTGCTCACCACTCCACCGACCAATCAGGAACCAGAGAATGCAAACTTAGTCCCGGTAAATCCCACAGTGCAAGGATATCAGCAGGTGCAAAAGGCCAATCCTCTTTTCTTGTGTCACAAGTGTGTGTTCCCTGTGGGTGGTTTACTAGGCAATTGGTTGGTTAGTTAGTCCGAGAATAAGTAATTCTATTTACCATGTGAGTTGAGTGACTGATTGGCTGGTTGGTTTTTGGTAGGTTGGTCAAATGGGCAGTTGATAGAATTCCATCATTTATGTCAAAAAGAGACAAAAAGAGAGGCTAAATGTGTTTTTTGTTTTGGAGAAACTGCTCACCACTCCGACCAATCAGGAACCAGCCTCTGTGAAGCCCATGGTGGAAGTAAATGAGCAGGTGGGAAAGGCCGATCATCATATTTTCAAGATGTAGCCAGTATTGTGTGTGAGTGTTCCCTGGGGGCCGTGGATTAGTCATTTGGTTGATTGGTTATTTAGCCCAAGTGAAAGTAATTATAAAACATGAGCTGAATGATTGGTTGGTTGGATTTTGGTAGGTTGGATGAGTGGGCAGTTCATAGTTCCAACATTTTTGCCAAAAAGAGATGCTCCATGTGTTTTTGTGTTGCAGAAATTGCCCACAGTTCCGACGACCAAGCAGGAAGCAGAGATCAACGTGAGCTCAGCCTCAGTGAAGCCCACAGAGCACAGACATCAGCAGTTGCAAAAAGGCCAATCCTCTTGTCTGATTTTTAAGATTTACCGAGAAGTGTGTTCGCTGTGGGTTGTTTATTAGTCAATTAGTGGGTTTGTTATATAGTCAAGATTCGTTGTTAAAATGTGAGTTGAATGATTTATTGGCTGGTTGTTTTTTGGTAGGTTGGTCGATTGGGCAGTTGATAGTTCCAACATCTATGGCAAAAAGAGAAGCTAAATGTGTTTGTGTTAACTGTTGGTGGTTTAGTCAATTGGTTGCTTGGTTATGTAGTAAAAGTAAGAGTAATCATATTTAAAATGTTAGTATATTGATTGGCTGGGGGGTTTCAGCAATTGATCAGTCTGATTGGTTTGCTAGTTTTGGTAAATTGGTCAATTGGTCGGTTGATGGATTTCCAACATTTATGCAAAGAAGAAGCACTACATTTGTTTTGTTTTGCAGAAACTGCTCACCACTTCACTGACCAATCAGGAACCACAGATCAACACAAGCTCAGGCCCAACGAAGCCCAGCGTGCATGGACATCCGCGGGTGCAAAAAGACAACCCTCTTGTCTGATTTCAAGGCGTACCCAGAAATGTGTGTTTACTGTTTTTATCAATTTTGTGTGTGCAGCTCGGTGGGATAGTCATTCTTTCCAATGGTCTCAGCATGAACTACAGCAGTGTCATCAGAGCACAAGCCAATCAGACTTCAGAGTAGTAAAAGGCAATTCCCCCAATAATGATGGCTGTTTCCATGGCATCACCTTTTGTGCGTGTAGAACATGACAAGACCATGTTGTGTGTTCCAGGCTTGTCGACTTGCTGTGCGATGACAACACCACTGTTATAATAATTGTACATAAGTTAACCCGTATTTACTCTTATAATAAGTTAGAATAATTGAATACAAGTTATCCCATATTTACTCTTATAAGTATTGTAAACTTGTTTGCATCATGTAAGTCAAAGTTGTTTGTGAAAAAAGTGGAATGTGAGAAGGATGCAGCTGCAAAACAGTAACGATGCTCTTATCAAAGAGCATCTCATGGTCATAACAACGAACTTTCGCACACACACACCGTTTACAAACTGTCACGATGCTACATTTCCCCCCACCTTTTAGAGTAGCAACTTCTGTTACAATTAGGGACCACCCAAGAAAATAAAAGAGTGCAGAGTGTCAGAGCGGTAGGAGATTGTAACTGGCACATCTCTGTCCCGTAGTCCTCGCGAGTAAAAAAAAATCTTGATTCCCTCGTCTTCCTTCCTGTCTAAAGTGTTATCGGTTGCCATAAACCTGACAACCATAACCGTGCTGCACCTGAGGTTTGACTTTAAAAAACACCAAGCTGAGCTCCAAACTGGCTGATTGTGTAGGATAACCGGGCTGAATTAGTTTCCTGAAAAAAATCTTCCCCCTTTCAGACCCGGTCTTGACTTGTAGGTTATGTGAATCACCATGTCACTATATATGTCTCTATTACAACAATATCAATACTGTATCGTAATCCTTATTCATAATTGCAGATTTTTTTGTGCAGTTTCATTCTCTTGCCTGTTCATCTTGGATGTAATTCCATTGGGGGGGGAGTGTTGGAGTGGTAGTTTATCGAGGTTGATAGTCGGAAACACTAACGGAAAATCATTGGCGGACTGGCCTATAGGCAATTGCGATTTTTTCTGGCCGGAAAAATGGCAGACGGATGATGGAAGGGTACCCCGACTGTAGGCGGTCGGCGATAAACAAATTGCAAAATCTTTGAAAAATGCCCAGCTCTGCTTTTTACAACGACAAAACCAATGGCTGTACTGTATGCTCATTTTATAATGTACATCTTTGGGCATGATTTTGATGTATGTTGTGAGATGAAGTTTGGGAAAAAAGGTTTTTTACTTTATAGAATAAGCTGTTGATTCGATGTTTATATAATATAAATACATTTTACTGTGTCTTGCTTGCCACCTCAAATATAAAATATATCAAGTTGTTTCTCGTGTCATGTTTCTCGACTCCATCTTCTCTTTTCACTCTGCCCAGAGTATTGGACTGCTGCCGGTTTGCTGTGAGGGATAGCTGTATGCAGTGAGCTGAGACCCAACTTCCAATCACCCTTCAGTATGCAAATGATGCAGTGTTGTCAGTTAGACATGGTGAAAGGTGCTGGATCACAATGCCCCCTCAAGATTTGTGGCTGCCCCCTCATACATGCCTGTGTAGACTCGGCCTTGGATACCCCCCCCCTCTTTTTCAACCACAGCAAAATTAAAATTGCTCCGCATGCACACTGCTTAATTTTACCAAGCATGTAACATTTCGAGTTGGAATCAATCTGCTGCGAATCACTAATATGCTAATAATATGCACATTATTAAGTATGTGTATATATATATATATATATATATATATATATATATATATATATATATATATATATATATATATATATATATATATATATATATAATATCTGTAGTATTTTCTTTTTATTACATGATAATACTGTCGTCAGTAGGTAGTGGAGCTTCGAAATGATTACGACTCCAAACTTTGTTATACGGCATGTCGTAAAAAACAGCTGGGCGAGGTACGGCATCGCTGGGCGAATACAAGATAATTTCTTCATGTTGGAGTTTTTTAATGATTTACTGTCACGTCGCACGTCTACTAGTAAGTCCACAACATTCACAACCTTCGGCTAAACTCCACGCATTCCATTTGACGGCTACGTGGCGTGAAATACGCCTAATAGTGGCTCAAATCCAGCATGAGCATGCGGGGTTCTGCTGTGTGAATAAAGGAAATGCAGTAAGTGCCTTTATCTTGCAGCGGTTTGCCAACCGATTCTGCTTCCAAAATTAAGCGATGCTGGTCACCGTTTTCTGCGCGACGAGGGATCGCCCAGAAACCACATTCGCCCTCGATGTGTCCCCAGAGCTGGAGCTGAGAGACTTTGTGGCACTTTGTGAACTCGAATCGGGAATTCCGGCGGGGGAAATTCAGGTAAGGACACCCGGCGGCGGAGGGCTGTTAAGCCGAGCTAACCTAGCTTGTGGCTAGTTAGCCCTGCCGGCTTTGCTAGCATGAATCATACTTTTGCTTGCGTTTTGGGACCCAAGCAGCGGGGAAAGGCTGTTCGTTATTTAGCGTTATTAACAACAATACGTCCTCAGTTGGGTGTCATTCGCCTATGTGGGGGGGAAAATCACGTCGTTTAAACGAAATTACATGGGATTCTCGTCAGACAAGCGCAGGTCTGTTTGGGAAGGCTAATGGCTAAACAAACAACCCAATCACGGTACAGCGGAGGGCCAAGTGCCCCAAAATGTTACTCTAGTAAGAGTACTGTCACCAACCTGATCAAGTTCGTGGTTTAATGTTTTAGCCATTTAAATAAAGGGTTATAAAGAAAACTTTTGATAGGGGTAATGTTACTTTAAAATAAATAAGTTAAAAGTTAAAATAAAACGTAGTCCTCCATATAATTGCTTGAGTAAAATTAAGTACTAGTGTTTTGTTTTTTTTACCCTATTCAAGTGCTTAGTAAGTGGTGAATAACTTCTGATATATTAACTTTTAAGTCTTTAAACCAGAGCATGATAATCAAATAGACAAAACGATTAAAGTTGAATGTTCAAATTCAGATATTGCCCAACAGTTTATATTCACGTGTCATGATTAATCGACAATGAATCGATCAACAAATTCATCGACTTCTATTTTGATAATTCAATCAATCATTTAGAACCGTTATCAAAATCATCTGATTTCAGTCCCCCAACAGTAATTCTCTGGTTTCTGTACTCTTCCATGAAAATAGACTGATTATCAAAATGAGACATCCAAACATCCGTTTTATTTTGGAAAACAATTAGTAACATTTTAACCAATTTTAATTAACCAATGTTATGGCCCAAACTAGGAACTCAATCATAATCTGTTTGTGGAAGAAACAATAGAGTCACTTTGCTATTATGAAAATTATGGTTATTTACAGCTCTCGTATGAATAACTTGTAACTGACGTAGTTGAACCTGAAGCCACCTTAGAAGTTTCCATCACACTAGTAGTGTCCGTTTAATACTCAAGAAGAAGTGCTCGGTTTCTAAAATATGGGCGAGTACATCATTCCTCTTGTGTGATAATGCTTAATTGTTGTTTATGTGTTTTGATCAATAGGGAGGATTGGGACCGGGAACCTGCGAATAACGAAAAAAAACTCAAGCAATTGACATCCCCTCTAAAAACTTGTATAATTGTATATTTAATAGTTTTAACTGTAAATATATTGCAAACGATGCTCCCAAAACAATTTAAATATTATTTTAAATACACCATCCAACATTATCCTTCGAAATAAATGTCTTATAACTGATCTGATTTTGAAAAAAACGCACAGTAAGTGCATATGTACATGCTGAGATGACACTCTTGTAACTTCTTTTCTCTTCAAGGTTAAACGGGTTATAGGTCCAAAAAATAATTATATATAAAATAAAATTTAAAACAATTAAATGATATAGGGAACACTGTATACAGTTGCACTCAAAATGATTTGAAACGGATGTTGGTAACGTCAAAAACCGAGGGCCAGAGCTGGGCATCGCCTAACCGCCACTGAGTTCCCGTCTGCATATTTAAACGACCCACGTGGTCCCAGTCCATCCCTCGTCGGCGACAGCCAATCGGCATTGGGAAAGTAATCTTCATGTCACACACGAGCAGACACACCGCCAAACAAAGAAAAAATATCAAACAAAACCAACAGACACACACACGCACAGCGTGTTGATTGGTGAAATAACAAACACAAAAACAATATGGCCATGTCATTGCATCTGTGGGCTTGCAAGGTATACAATATTTGTTTTTACTTTATTTTTTCCTTACCCAGCCGCGTGTCAGGAGTGCGTCACTTGCGCGTGATGTGGTACAGATTAAGTCCGTTCTCGACGCCGTTTGTCAGACTCGTATGGGAACTCTGTGGCGGTTAGGCGATGCCCGGCTCTGCCGAGGACCCTCTGTTGTCTCAAGTTCTGCTCTCTCAAACGCGATAAATTGAACACCATGTTTGTTATTGTGGTTGTCGTTTAGATGGTACAGTGCAGTTCCACACTGTGAGCCACTGCGCAACCACAATGTTTTCCATACAGTTTATTATTAGATGTTACAAGCGTTCATACCATTGTTGCCAGTTGTTATGTGTTTACATTTTTTTTTTTTTTTTAAAGATCTCCTATGTAGAGCAGCCTCTAAAAGACCCCACTCGTGCCTTGGGGACCTACGGTGTGAAGGATGGAGACGTGGTGGTCCTCAGGCAAGCTGACAGAAGGCCGCCAGCCACTCAGCCAGCCTTCCCCGGTGAGAACATGTTATATTACACTAGAACGAGGATGTCAATAAAGCAGTGCGGCAAGTCCTTTACTCTTTGCCATTTTTCTAGAACCTCTTAGTAGTTGGATTAAACAAAATATAACCGGTATTGCTATGGGGGGGTGGGGAAAAAATATATCTGTTCGCAGACGATTGTAGGTGTGCTGTTGGTGGCAAGCAAAAAATATATCTGTTTGCAGACGATTTATTATTATATTTGTCTAGAACGGACACATTTTTTCCGAAACTCATATCAACGCTTATGGAGTCTCTCAGGGTATGAAATTAATACACAAAAAACCCAGGTTATCACTTTCAACTATAGACCAACCCGGGAGATTATGGACAATAAGGCTAGGTTCACACCGCAGGTCTTAATGCTCAATTCGGATTTTTTGAAAAAAAAAAAAAATTGTGTAAGCGTTCATATTACATTATAAATGCGACCTCGCTCTTGTCTGCTGTATGAATACATGCGTCGCCAAAGCGACCGGCATGCGCAGAATGAGCCTCGGCCAATGCGACCCAGATCGGATTTTTTTGCCCATATGCGACCTGTATCAGATTTTTTTATGACAGTCTGAATGGTTCAATTCCGATTTTTTTCGAATCCTACCTGTGTCGCTTTCATATGTGGTCCTAAATCGGATACGTATCCGATTTTTTACAATGAGTCCGCGGTCTGAACGGCCAGGTCGCATGTATCTGACATTGATGTCAACCGGAGCCCAAAATGCGCTCCGCGCTGGCAGCAAGGGATCGAATCTGCAAAGGTGTTTTGAGTAACACTATTGACTTTATCTTTTACTTTAAATTAATCCCACTTGAAATATAAAGCATAAAGTGGACATTTATGGCAATCGTAGTAATTCAGCCACTGTTCAGATTGATTCATTTTTTACGCATGGTGATGACGTGACGTCATCATTAAGTGATGTCTCCATGAAATGAGATATTAAAGCCCCCCTCATAATTTCGACCTAAAGACTGTATTTATTTCTACCTCCTACCAATTGCTTCACTGTATAAATGCCCCAACATGCTGGACCACATTTACTTCTTTGGTCTTGGTCTAACTTTAACTCATGAACGAGATAACTTTACAATTTTCCGCCAAGCCATCAGTAATGGATGTACCATTTCCTTATTTTTTGTGCTGTTCATCTCCTTCGCCTTAAAATGAGCCAGGGCTTTCTTTTGTACATATTGTTGAGGCGTGGTTTACTTCCAATCTAAAGTACTGGCAAAAGTCTCTTTTTTTAGTTCTGGTGTTGCTAACTAAATCAGCATTTCCAAATATGGGCACGCTGTCAACCAGGTTACCATGGTCAGTCCGCGTTGTCTTAATTCACATCCTTGCCAAAAAAATACTGTGCATGAGTGTAGGTTATAAATATACTACAGCACATTCCCACTTAAGTTTGTACAAATTTGGGTTTTGCCACCGTGGCTGGAACAAAAACTCATAAATTGAGGACACCGTTAACTTTTATTGTTGTAATTCTTTTGGTAATCATGCCTTTGTTGTTGTCAAATCCCACTGACCTATCAATCTTTCCTCATCTTCACCCTGTAGGTCTGCCCCATATCGACTTTCGCTCCATCACAGTACCCGGCACCTCGACATCAACTGCTCCTCGTAGTATCATCAGGCCGCGGCAACAACAGGCCGCACCGCCACTGCAGCAGCAACAGCAACAGCAGCCGCAGCAGCAGCCACCACCACCACCACCTCAGCAACAGCCACAGCCCAGCGCGCAACCCTCCACCTTCAACCCCCCGGCCTTTCGCGGCTCCTCTTCTCAGGGGCTTGACGACCCCGCCTTACTCCAGCAGATGCTCCTGTCCAATCCACATGAGCTCTCCCTCCTGAAAGAGCGAAACCCGCCGCTCGCAGAGGCCTTGCTGAGCGGAGATCTAGGTAGATAAAACAGCTATGTTGACGTACAGTGAGCCCTTGCTGTTTGCAGGAATTAGAGACGGAGCCCTGACACGAGTAGCAAAATTGAGCGCCCGCTTATAATTGCCTCTAGTTATAGTTTACTTTAAATCGTAAGTATACTCTTAAGATCCTGAAACACTTTAAAACCATGTCAAACTTTTCTTAACATTATTTGATTTCAATGTAAAAAAATACCAATTTCTACATTCCAAACAGACATTATTATATTTTTGACTCAGTTTTACGTATGGTGCGTTCGGAAATAGTCTCCGCACTGCTTCACTCTGACCGTTTGGAACCTCACAGTGTGAATGAGAACAGTGGCGGCATTTGTTACCTGGGCCTTTGGTGAGGACTCAATTTTCCTAATCCACCCCTTAATAGCAGCACTATCACCTTGCTATGAAAGTAATCTCTTCTCACTAGCTTTTCATGAAAGGTCCGCCTAGAAAATGGATTCTAAGTATGTCCAAGTCCACCTGTTAAGATGCTTTTGATTGAAATAGCTTTTGATTTCAGCAAATACTGTACAACCTCCTAATTCAGCAAATGACTATTTTCTGTTCTTTACAACGTACAAAATGTCTTGAAACACTGCTCTGCTTAATCATTTGGAACACTGCATTTTAACATAAACTAAGTTTTTATTTTTGAGAAAAATGCCTTTGTCATTAGGAAGTTTGGTTAAAAAGCATTCAAATTATTCACTAGCAGAGCGGTTGATTACTCGAACATCATCCCATTGGCATAGACTATAAAAACCAGAGAAAAACAGCATTTGTATACAAATTTGAAATGCGGCATAGATTCTTGGCATGATATGGTATGAGACTGTAGGTTGAAAATGCACTGTAGGTGAGTGCTTCTAATAGTGTTTAGGCCAGCAGTGAAAGGCCCTTATTACCCACAACAGATTTGTAGTGTTCTATATAAACATTTGCAAGTAGGTGGTTTTGCAAATAGTAATTTGTGATTCGGCAGGGGTTTACTGTAGTCATGGGCCAATTATGGGTTTGAGAGTTTACCATGGTTTTAAATAGTCACCTTTTCAATAACCGCTCAAACTGTCCATCACCGGTAATGTGCTCTTTTTTTTTCTTTTTGGAACTTCTAAGCAGGACACAATATATTTAGCTGCTTGCAGAGATTGCTAAATGAGCCACCCGTTTGTAGTTAACGATAAGAGGCCAGTTGTTTTTTGTTTTTTTTATACCCCCTCCTCGGCTGAGCTGAGAAGACAGGATTGAGCAGTTCCACACACAGGGGGGAAGGGGAGGAACGAAGGCAGTAGAGAGCCCCTAGGTGTGATCGAGAGTGTGAAAGTTTGTTTTTCTCTGTGTGCCCTGCGATTGGCTGGCAACCAGTTCAGGGTGTACCCCGACTACTGCCCGTAGACAGCTGGGATGGGCTCCAGCATGCCCGTGACCCTTGTGATGATAAGCGGATTGGATAATGGATGGATGGTAAACGTTTCTTTATGTACCAAATATTCGATGTCTTGTTTAAAAATCAAATAGATGTGTTCAATGGAAAACAATTTAGAGGTGTCATTTTAATACCGTGAGATTTTTGCTCACAGTTACCATACCGTCAGCCTCTAATATCGGCTCATGCCTAGTTTACACTAATTGCAGTGTTCTACTGTATACTGTATGTCATCAGCGGATGTTGGCGTTAATGTCTTGTTCTGTTTTCAGAGCGTTTCACCAAAGTGCTGCTGGAGCAACAACAGGATCGAGCCAAGCGGGAGCAAGAGCGAATCCGACTGCTGACTGCGGATCCTTTCGATTTGGAAGCGCAGGCAAAGATTGAGGAGGATATCAGGTTTGCTTGGAGTTTTTTTTCTACCCATTGTCAATGTTAAGAAAACAAATGCGAACAAGCGGGAACAGTTTGCAGGATGTTTTCATTCTTGGTTGACATTTGAATCTGCGCATGTTCCAGGCAGCACAATGTAGAAGAAAATATGACCATCGCAATGGAGGAGGCCCCAGAAAGCTTTGGCCAGGTTGTTATGCTCTACATTAACTGCAAAGTCAACGGACATCCTGTGAAAGCTTTTGTTGACTCAGGTAATTCTTGTTGGATCAGACTCTGAAGGAGACTTATTATGCCTTTTTCCCCAAATTAAAAAACACTCGGGCTGAACGATTTATCATTTTTGATTGTGGTCTCTAATGCTTGGGAATGCTAGGCGCTAAGCTAACTTGCTCTGAACAACGTCTATGACAGCAGCTACGATTTGCGCGATGCGGATCTTTGCCTCCGTTGTGGCAAATAAGATACACTTTTAGCAAGTAAGGCGAACAAGGAGTCGCGAAAAATGCAACACAGAGCAACAAGAGAGAACATGAGAAGATTGAGAAATAATGTGAAATGCAGAGATGGGCATCGCATATTTTCCCGTCCACACATGTAATCAACCCACGTGGTCCGAGTCAGCCAAATGACATTGAGAACGGACCTGTACCACGTTACACGCAGGTGCCGCACTCCTGACACGCGGCCGAGTAAGGAAAAAAATAAAAATAAAACAGTGTTGTGGTAAGGTATACCTTGCGGTCCCACAGACGCAGTGACATATGCCCCATATTGCTTTTATTTCACCGATCACCACGCTGTGCGTGTGTCTGTTGTTTTTGTTTGGTATTTTTTCTTTGTTTGGCGGCATGTCTGCTCGTGCGGCGCCTGCTTGTGACGTGAGGATTATGTTCTCGACGCCGACTGTCTGTCGCCAACGAGGGATGGACCGGGACCGCGTGGTTGATTGAATATGCAGGATGGAACGCGGTGGCGGTTAGGCGATGCCCAGCTCTGGTGAAATGCAGAGCCATTAGTACAGAACAGAATAAGTGCTTAGGTGTACAGTACACATTTCACATAGGTCTGGCTGGAACTGCATTAGGATGGAGAGCAACAACTATTAACAACAAATTAGCCATTACTATTGTTAAATATCTAGAGAGAAAATAATAGAACCGTTACATAGTGCACGCTCGAAAACCAGAAATGTATCGATTACAGCTGACGTCAGCCATGACGAGGAGCTCAATGTCAAAAGTAAATATATATTAATTACTTATTATATCAGCAATGGTATTTGCATTTATTTGCGCAGCAAAGCAGCCTACTGTATCGAGTTTTTAGATCTACACAATAATAGGTCTCAAAATTATTATTATTATCGGACCGGGCCGCGGGCCATTTTGGACCGGGCCAAAGCGGGCCGCACGGATAAAAGAGAGAAAGAAAAGAAAAGTACAGTACTTCCATTTTATTTATCATCCGAGGCTGAAAAACATTTTATTTTGAAAAGTGACCGGATTCTCTCCGTTACATCCATCTATGACTGACTCTTAACGCATGTCAAGTTGTCTCCGTCGTGTAACGGTTATATTAAATGCACAAGCTAGCAAATGAGTAAAATAAACAGACGTATTTGGATAGTTTCTTTCCCCCCGAACCCCCCCGAAAACTCAATTCCATATTTTCCTGAAATCATTCCCTGTAGGGTACAGTTTGCATTAATCTTAGGTATCTTTCTGTTTTCAACGACGGGTCTCTCAGGCGCCCAAATGACCATCATGAGCCAAGCCTGTGCGGACCGCTGCAACATCATGCGATTGGTAGATCGCCGCTGGGCAGGCATCGCCAAGGGAGTGGGCACGCAGAAGATCATCGGCAGGATTCATTTGGGTTGGTGTTTTTGTGTGGAGTCCTTCCATGAGAAAGAGAAGATAACTCCGTAATGTGCTGACTGTCTCTTGTGTCCATGCAGCTCAGGTCCAGATTGAAGGGGATTTTCTTCCCTGTTCTTTCTCCATCTTGGAGGACCAGCCAATGGACATGTTGCTCGGCCTGGACATGCTCAAGAGACACCAGGTATGAACCGCCTGTCTTCCCCTCTCTCAATCCCTGAATTTAGGGTGCTAAATCGAACCCCTAAGCATGACTAACTGGACTTAATTGTCTTGTAGTGTTCAATCGACTTGAAGAAAAGCGTGCTTCTCATCGGCACAACGGGCACCGAGACTCGCTTCTTGTCCGAGGCCGAGCTGCCCGAATGCGCCCGGCTGGCCTACGGGCCTGAGGGACGCGAGGAAAGCCGCCCTGAAGAGATAGCGGACAGAGAGCTCGCGGAGGCGCTTCAGCGGTCCATACACGAAAGCGGTATGTATGGTCTCCTCTACCATTGGCTTGTTTTTTTTTCTTTTTCTTTGAGCTTTTTCCCCCCCCACCTTCTTTGTTAGAATGGCAATTGCATGAGCCACATGAACTTTATTCATGCTGTCACATGATCATGTCATGCCATCATCTTTCAGGGTCTCAAATTCAGGTCTTCGGGGGTCACTTTCCTGCATGTTTTCCATCTCTTCCTGTTGAAACACACCTGACTCAAATGATCAGGATCATTATCGGGCTCCTGCAAAGCTTGCTGATGAGCCGATCATTTGAATCAGGTGTGTTGCAGTAAGGAGCGATAGAAAACACGCGGAAAGAGGCCCTTGAGGACCGGAGTTTGAGACCCCATCAGATACAGGGGGCCGGAGTTAATGACAGCAGGCATGGATCTATCGAGCAATGGAGTTTGAGGGCTCATTTATGATGTTAAATTTTAATGTTGACTATTACGGGTCAAGTTTACACGTTTTAACAAAGCATTTGTTTACATTTACTGATATTTACAGTACATGGAAATAAGTGCCTATATTACACTGCTTGCATTTACGTATTTACATTATCTAATGAAAAAAAATATTTCTGTGGAAGATAATGCTGAGGGAAAAAAACTGCTGCAGAGCTTATTTAGTATCAGGGTAATTAAAACCAATCCCAGAAGCGGCAAAAAGCAAAAGCAAAACTAATTTTGAAGTATACTATTGCCATTTGCTAACCGGTATTTCTTTAGGATAAGGGGGCAAATCAGTTAAAATCAGAAATTGTATTTTTGTTCCAAAAAAAAAACAAATCTGGGGTTTTACTAGAGTAAGTTAGTAAATTAGGACCTTATCGCTCAGCCTAGATAGATAGATGGATGGCTATGTACATAAGTCAGTGGGTTTAGGTAGGTACTTAGACTTACGTTTTTTATATCCTAATTAGAGGAATACAAAGACATTTCATAATTACCGGTATTGAGGAGAAACAAATCAGCGGGAAGCTATAGAAGGAAGCTTTAGATGTTGCGTACATGCTTGAACTAACGACTAAAATGCCTGCTATGCCAACAGTATTCAATTAAACTAAAGGTATATGGCATGTTCATTAACACCAGTTTTGTTTTCCGTAGTGTTTATTGCGTTAAAGGATATCACCTTGAGATGCATCATCTCATTTTCAAAGGGGTCCTTTGTAGTATAGTAACAGCGATGCCGTTAAAAAGATGCACACGTGGGGGGAAAAAAAGTGTGATTTGGTTGCTGCACGTTTTGTGTGCCACTGCTAACTTTCTCCGTCCCTCTGCATGATGTGTGCGGTGTGCGCCTTAACCCCTGAGCAGAACAGCACTGATGCAAATGGAGACAGCTGGAGGGGTGCCCAAACAATCAGGTACTGCAAAAACTCACAAGCCAGCCATGGCCGGTGCTGAAGTCCATTGCATTTTTTGTTGTATTTTATTTGACCACCTTGATTATGGTATGATTTTCGCCACAGGAGCTGCTACTCTTTTTTTGTGTATTTTTGCATGACGAGGATTAAAGTGAAGCTCGGGAAATGAACTAGCTAAAGTGAATGTGCAAACTGCAAACAAGCAGTGGAACCTCTGCGATTGAACCCAATTAATTCGGATTTTGACATTTTTCAGCCCATCCAAACGTCCTATAGCACTTTTCCTCGTTTGGCTCAAGAGTGAGCCGGAGCCTATCCCAGTTAACCTTGGGCGAAATATTGGACGCCCGTCTACACCAGGCTGCCATTTGTTCTTCTCTTAGCACTCCTGATTCATTGATGTGCTTGTGAGCTACACCTTCATGGGGGTTGAAGCTAAGCCATAAAAGGCTAAATAGCCCCCCCAAAAGGCCAAACACCGCACCAAGAGGTGACATGGTGCAGACATCACTTTGAACTTACCTAGCATTAGAGGACATTTTTGGTTGAAGTCCACATTTGTCTTGAGCTTCCACTGTCTGTATGACACATGCACAGTGCATGTGGAAAGTATCCATGGTACTTAATTTTTTTTTTACATATTTTGTCAATTCGCCACACAACACCCAATATTATAATTTTAAAAATCTGCATATGCATAGAAAAAGTCCCCACAATTCATGGCAAAGACTGAATAGCTTTATGTTTAATAAATGTACAAAAATATGTTGTACTTGTGGGGTGTTGTGTGTCGTATTTTGAAGGGGGAAAAAAATGTAAACCATTGGAATAAGGCTGCAACATAAGAAAATGTGGAAAAAGAGAAGCACTGTGAGTCTTTGACAGCTTCCAATGAGGCTCCATCTTCTCACGATGTTTGGTTGTGTCATCTGTTCTCTCCACCAAAAAGACTCTGCAGACGGACAGACTACCTCACCGCAGCCGCCGACATTGACACTACCCACAGCCTCAGACCAAATGTCCTCAAGCGCACATCCCCAGATCTCCGACTCGGATTGCTCAGAGTCCAGCCAGGTCACTGTGGAGCGGTCCTCAGGACCGGACCAACTTGGCCTCCAGGAGCCTCATCTGCCTACAGAGCAGGATCAGCTCCAGCCTCCCCCACTGGAAGATCATACTGTCTTGGTAGAAGGAACCTTGGAACCTGGTCAGTCAGCTGAAGCCCTCCAGTGTCAAGAGGGTGGTGAGAAGGAGACTACGGAACCATCCAAGGTAGAGAACATCTTAACCCTCCCCGATCCAGAATTAGCACACTGTCAGCCCATGGAGCACGAGGCAGCTGGGTCTGGGACGACGGATCCCTGCCAGTCGGACTCTGTCCAAATGGACTCCTCATGCAGGGATCAGCCCGAGGGCTCTGACGGCATTCCATCTCTGGCCGCCGCTCTCTTGGAGCTCCATGAGCTGCTGCTTTCCAACAACTGTGGTGCCCCGCGCCCCACAACGCATTCCCAGGAGGAGGATCCAACCCGAGTTAGTGTGGAACCAAGCGATGCCAAAGGCAAACCGGGTGCTGCTTGCGACGGGCCCTCGGTGAGTGAAGGGGCAGACTCTTTGGAGGGGCATCTGGAGTCTCCGTTTGAAGCCAGAGACTCCAACATTTATCATCCCAAGTCAGTGAGTCCTCCAGAGCACGCATCTGAAGCCAGAGATCCCAGCGTTTATAATCCCGAGTCGGCAAATCCTCCGCAGCCTCCATCCGAAGCCGGCGACCCCAGCGTCTATAATCCCAAATCGGCAAGTCCTCCAAACCATGACGGGGGCTTCAGGGAACCCCCGGAGGGGCAGCCGGGGAGCGGGGATGCGCACGGACAAGCCCCGGACGCAAGCACCCCAGACAGTCTTGTCTCCGGCACCACCGACTCACCACCTCCCATAACCTTTACAGAACAATTTCCAGCCGAACACATCCGGAGAATCCAGGCTGCAGGTTTTTCTGCCCGCGATGCTGCAGAGGCTTTAGAGCAGGCGCACGGGGTCGTGGAGCTGGCCCTGCTGGCCCTCCTGGCCCGCAGCATCACCGTGCCCACCTAAGACTGCGAGCCCGCCCCCGCCAACGTCTCGTCTCCTTTTACGCTTTTGCTTTTTGATCCAGATGTCTCGCGCCCCTCTTTGAAGGGAACGTGTCTTAACAGGGATATGCTGTCACACAGGACTGATAATCCTTTTTCTTGACATAGCGAATATGTGGGGTGTGTATTTGCATGCCGGCGTCTCGATCGAGCATCCATCTCAATGGTTTTAAGGTGTTTTCTACCATAAGTTGATTTTGTTTTTCTTTGTCATGCAACATTGACATATGCCATTTATTGTTTATTGTAAAAATACATAAGTTGCCCTTTGTTATTCTTAAACGGGGTACACACATCTTTTTTTTAATTGTGAGAGACCCCACATGCCGGGGTGGGTGGGGGGGGGGGGGGGGAAACTGACAAGTCTGTTCTTACGGCTCTCATAGTGTGTGGTGTATTCCAGATATCCAACACTGCACACCACTGACAATCGTGAGTCTCTCACACCAAACCATGTGTCTGTACCTAGACCGACGTGTAACAGGTAGCACAGTGCCGCAGGACATCCTAGCTGCCGGACAAATACAAGAAAAGAGTAGTAGACATAGAAGAAGCAATAGAAGAAGATAACGAGTTTCCGGGTTGGCTATCATTCGTCACAATCTCAGAGTCCATACCTCCAGTCAGTGTTGACCCCATACATAAGGATTTGCGATCGTAAATATTGATCAGATTTAACGTTAATGTTTGCCGGTTGTTGAGAGTTTTCCAAGCAGACCAGGAAGCAAAATTAACTCAACACATCCCACACCACGAGATACTTCAAAGACATCTCATAATCAAGCCATTAATGAAATACTCAAATTTGTCCTGTTTATCATTAGGTTTTTGCCCCGCTTTATGAATGTCATCCATGACTGTTTTGTGAGCTGATAAGCGAGGAAATATCACCCCTAACACACACCACACAACTGGATGATCGAGCAGGATGGTCTTTTCGAGCCATCAGATAATCAGTACTTTGCAGACTTTGATCGCAACGGAGAGAAAATGCTCCAATTTGGTCCGATTGTAGGTTAGTGTGGGTACCCCACTCTAATTGTCTGCCCTGACCATTTTTGAGAAGAATTAGGAGGCAAAATCACTCTTAACACACCCCACTTAAACTTGGAGAGACATAAAATAAGCGGGCTGATTCTGATTGAAAAATGCTCAAATTCAGCTAGTGTGTTTACGCTGCTCAAATGGGAAATCAACCCAAACATTTTTTTTCAAGAATATGTTTTATGCAAGCCCACTAGTTAAAACAAGGCATTCTGATAAATTTTGCGTTGCGTTATGGAATAAGAGTTAATCCACCTGTTTTTACCCATCTGACTGAAAATGACATCACAGATGCTCAGGGCTCACGTACCGACCAATCACGGTTGACCTGTTTTCTGAAACTGAGCCGTGATTGGTTGTTACCTGAGCCCTGAGCAGTTGTGATGTCATTTTCAGTCGGCAGAAGTGACAAAATGGCCGCCCCCGGAGATGGCTAAAAAGGGGTGGATTTTGCTGCTTAACTCATATTCCGCAAAGGCAATATTAATCAGAATGCTGTGTCTCAACTAGTGGGCCTGCTGGGAACATATTCTTGAAAAAAATGTGTTTGGGTTGATGTCTACTTTAAGGTGATTTCTACAATAGATGATTTTTTTTTTTGTCATCCAACTTGCCGTTTGTTAATTTCTTAAAGTTTTTTGTAGCAACCATTACAGTTGGAAGAGTATCAGTAAAATCTCTCTAAAATTTGCCACAATACAGCAAATTAAACACGTTTACAAATCTACCAAAAATAAGAGCGAAAAAAAAAAATTGGACTTAAGTATCCAAATGTAGAGCTTTGTTTGTTTTCTTTTTTTTTAATGTATGTATGTTTACCGTTTACTTTGTATGTCAAATCAAAACGGGTGCACGTATGAGTTTTCATGTTCTTTTTTTTTTTCTTATGTGTCCGAGAACATGGCTTAAAATTTACCCGTCATCTTTTATCACATGGCTTTATCCGGGTCATCTAGCATCCAATGTTTTTTGATGATTTTTGTTTTTTGATGGGTTTTTTGATGATTTATTTACTTTTATCTTATATGAAATTTGAATGGTGAAAATAAAACCGAGATTAGTATTTGTATACTGTGTGTGTGTTTAATTGTTTTATATATATATATATCCCAAATGTCCTATTGGATGATTTTAAAATTGTATTTTTACTTGACTGAGGTAAAAAACCAAAAGTAATTATCGCACCTGTGTGCGGATTTGATTGGCATTCCATTTAATCAAATGGGTGATGGTGGCGTTGAAGTCAAAATGGCTGACTTCGGCAGCACCGGCGAAGCCAGCAGCAACAGCATAGGTGGAGACGTCTTCGCTCAACTGCTCGCCTACTTTGAAGACATTTGTTTGGGAGTAGGGAATCACCTCAAGTCCCAGCATCCCACTATGAGCAGGACTACGGAGCAGCCTCTTATGCTTGATTTGAACATGGAGGAGTCGGCAAGTGACCCGGTGGAACCAAGCCAGAATCACAAGTAAGCTCTTAAGTGATGTTTGTATTACAGTTTGCACATGCAGAAAACCTCTATGTTTGAATAATGTGTTACTTTGTTGCCTTGTCTTGCAAACAAAAGTTATAAGTGAGCTTCGGGCTCTCTACAACCCCAGCCAGGTGAAATTAAAAAAGGTAAACAATCGCAAGTCGAGGAAACGCTTTAAGAAGCATTTACTAGTTGTCTTTCTGCAAGTGAGCCGCGAAGAATTTCCGCCCCACTGTTGCGTAACAAATTTGCGTTTTGGCGTTGCATAATGTGCTTATTCCTTCAGAACGTACGGATACTTATTTTGTTTTTTTCCACATGATCTCTGCTGTTACAAGTTGATGCTGCAGTAGTCAAAACTCTGCTAAATATGAGGTTTTTTTTGTTTTGTTTGACAAATTATTTTGAATTCAGTCAGCTTTTTTGTTTTGTTTTTGTTTTTCTATAATGCTTTTTTATTTCATGTTTAATTTGACTGCTTTCCAAGAGCAAAACCGCAGAACATTATTGAGACCAAATCCAGGTCCTGAAAGTAAAAACCCTGTCACAGGTTAGCTTTAGCCAAAGGTGCTTCAACTCGATGCATTCTTACCTGCTGGTTTGAGTAGAAGCACCTGTGGCAGTTTATTTTATTTATTCTACGGGTCAGCCGTGATTTGTCGTTTCCTGAGCCCTGAGCAATTGTGATGTCATTTTCAGTCGACAGAAGTGAAAAAATGGCCACCCCCAGAGATGGCTAAACGGGTGGATTAATTCTTATTCCACAAACGCAATATTTATCAGAATGCCTTGTTTCAACTAGTAGGCTTGCAATTAACATTCTTGAAAAATATGTTTGGGTTTACTTCTGCTTTTTCAACAATTTTATATATACAGTTTTATTTGTGGAAATATGATTTTATCCTAATCAGCCTTCTTCTAGTCCTCCTTTATTAGACATCTCATCAGCCATCAGATCAGTTGCCGCGATGGGAATGTGGAACTTTGGTAAAATGCACGCCATGCCAAAGTTATTTTGTCCTCCCGGACAAGAGGAAAACGAGTCCCCTTTGCTTCCTCCAGTGGATCAGGATATACCAGAAGAAGAGTAAGGTGTTAGGAAAGACTCTAGTAGATCTATTCAATGTGGCATTTAAACCAATTGCGCTTCCAGGCCTGACGAGGAGGAGCCCAGTGTGTCCTTCCAGTCAAAGTACATTCATACATGTAAGTGCAGTTAAACATTGTACAGCCTCATAGTAGCAAGAAGTATTTATTCAACTGCGGAGGTGTTAGAGAGGATGCTTTTTGTGTGTCCGCGCACGTGTGTTTAGTTTGTAATATATGCGGTATAATGAATATAACACCGTCTGTACATTGTTTTTAATCATTGAAGAATATATTATTGTATTGATATTAAGTGCATTTATTCATGTTTATATTTAAACGTAACCTTGGCTCCCTTATTGTTAATGTTAGTGCCTGTCAAAGTAATTTCTATACATTGTTTTTTTTTTCATAGTTAAAAAAAAAAAAGTAATCGTTTGATTGCTCAATGACACTAATTTAATTTTAATAAATATTGTACTTTATTTTAAAAGAATGTAGTGCAATTTTTGCAAACTGAAACTTTATTCCAATATGTTATGATGTGAATATACTCTTTGCCTTTTTTTTTACAAATTATACTTCATTAAAATACCAAAATTGAGTATGTATTAATATAAATGTGTGCATTTACTGAATATGAACTCTTTTTCAAAAATTATACTGAATTGTATTTTCTGAAGTTATACCTTTTTTCTTAAATTATTTTTGAATAAAATGTGTCCTTTAAAAAATTCCACAAACAATGAAACAGATGATACCGGTATAGTGACCGTCAATTTTGTAAAGTAACTGCTAATGCTAAACCACTTGTTTCCTGAGCTAAATGATTAGGTTTTGTATTTTTTTGTGATTAGTTGAGGACTATCATTTCAAAGTGACTTATTTAAAAAAAAAAAAAAAAACTATTTTTGAATGTTTAGGCCCCCTCTACCAGGACTATTGTGTACAGGCGGTCAGAGACGACCTCCAGAGACTCAACACAAAGACCTCCCTGTCCGAGCTGATCGCCCCCCAGTACCTGCAGGGTCTGCAATCCCGTCTTTGTCTCCAAGAGTCTCGTCTGCAGAGCTCGCCCGGGTCAACCTCAACCTCGCCCTCTCCTCCCGATCGCCACGTGATCCGCGTGGCGCCTTGCACTCTGTGGCAAGACCTGGATGAGGTGAAGGCGGCCGATCTGCTCGGGAGTCTGACAGCCCGACAGATTCGACTTCAGGAGGTGCGACGTAGTTCTCAGATATAGTCAGGTTAACTGGGCTCTAACGTAATTTTGTGGGTATTGGTCTGCACATCTGCAACACAGTTGTGCGGTCCAGGGTTAGAATCTCTGCTCCAGCCTTCCTATGTGGTATTTTTGTCCTCTGCTTCCTCATGGATTGATGACTCTAAATTGTCCATATAGATGTGAATGCTTGCTGGTCTATAAAAGCTAACTGGGATAGGCTCTGCCCCTTGATAAGTGCTCTAGAAAATGGATGCATCGACATTAAAGAAATGGTCCAGCAAGGAGGGCCTCTTGGTGGGAGGAAGTGGACATAATTTGTTCATTCAAAATCATTGTGCATATTATCAATCAACACCAAAAATGTATGTGGACATCTACTTATACACTTAAACCTCTGAAAATAGCACAATGATGAGCCTCTTCATGGCTCACTTGTGCGAGAATGAGGAAATGAGCAGCTTGCATGCAGTTTTTCTTTGAAGTCCCCAAGCGAAGAACACTATGCGCTCAGAGAGCCTTTTTGTTAGGTGATGTAATTGTTCGTAGGTCGTTTATATATTAAATTTCAATCTTTAAAGTAGAAATCAACCCAAAAATATATTTTTCAAGAATATGTTCCCAGCAGGCCCACTAGTTGAAACGCCGCATTCTGATTAATGTTGCGTTTGTGGAATATGAGTTAAGCAGCAAAATCCACCCCTTTTTAGCCATCACAGGGGGCGGCCATTTTGTCACTTCTGTCGACTGAAAATAACATCACAACTGCTCAGGTAATGACCAATCACAGCTCACCTGTTTTCTGAGCCATGATTGGTCGTTACCTGAGCCCTGCACAGTTGTGATGTCATTTTCAGTTCACAGACGTGACAAAATGGCCACTCCCATAGATGGCTAAAAAGGGGTGGATTAACTCTTATTCCACAAATGCAATATTTATCAGAATGCCTTGTTCCAATGAGTGGGCTTGCATAGAACATATTGTTGAAAAAAAAAAAAAAGTATGTTTGGGTTGACTTCTCTTTAAGGTTTAGCTTGACTTGTAAATTCAACCTTTTTTTTTTACAAAATTAACCAATTATAATAAATACAAATTCATTTATTATATAATAAATGAATACATAAATTTGAAAATTAAAGAATACTTGATCAAAAAACAGCTGAATTAATGGAACAAATGTTACAGAAAAATGTAAACTCTGTGAGACAGAATTGGGGGGCGGGGGGTTGGAATTGTCATATTTTGGTTGCTTCCAGATTTTACCATCAAGTTTCCAATGTAATTTTAAATGAGTACATTTTGGTTTGCTTGTTTTTCCGTAGTCAATGTTTGAGTTGATCACCTCCGAGGCGTCGTACTTGAGGAGCCTGGGCGTCACTGTGGATCACTTCTGCTCATCCAAGGCCCTCAAGCGCACCTTGTCCCAAATGGAGCACCACACTTTGTTCTCCAACGTCCGTCATGTGAAAACCGCTAGCGAGAAGTGAGAGCGATGCTACTTTACTCGGCGCCTTTGTCTGTTTTTCTATAGTGCTTGTCCTTATAAGGGTTAGCTGAAGCCGAGCCATGCTGCCCTCTTAAAAAATATATATACTTATATTCTAGGTTTCTCATGGACCTGGAGAGCCGCCTGGGCGAGAGCGTGTTTTTATCCCAGCTTGGGGATGTTGTACTTGACCACTGCCCCGCCTTCCGCACCCACTACGTGCCCTACGTGACCAACATGATGTACCAGGAGGCGCTTATCAACCAGCTGCTGTGAGTCTGCCGTGCAAGTGCAATGTTTTGCGGCTGCTCTCAATGTGCGGTCATCCTCATCGCTCTTCCTCCACCTCAAGGCAGCAGAACCGTGACTTCGTGTCACGTCTCAAGCAGCTCGAGGGCGAGCCGGTGTGCCAGAGGCAGCGTCTCAAGTCCTTCCTCGTCCTTCCTTTCCAAAGAATCACTCGCATTAAGCTCATTCTGGAGGTAATTTTGTATTGACATGTGTTCACTATACAAATACAGTGGTGCCTTGAGGTTGGTGTTGGAAGGGCAATTTTATTTTTAACTGTCCAGAGGGCATCTCTGAATGAAATTTGGGGTGTCTCGCTGGGTATCCGTAAAATGTATATACTTTCACCTGGATGCACGCAGTTTGCAAAAAAAAAAAAAAACGGTGTGAAAAATTCAATAAACATAATTCCGGGAGAGCCTTTGCATTGTCTGTGCTGTAATTATGAACTGATGGTGTAAATTGAAACCTTTTTTTTTTTTTTCAAAATTCATTAGATTGTACATTTTGTCTTTCCCCTCAGAATATCCTTAAACTGACTGAAGCAGATTCAGATGGTGTGTCATATCTGAACAAAGCAAAGGAGGCCATACATGAGGTACAGTTGCGATGAAAAGAACTTCACAGCACATTTCATCCTTGATATTTTTGTTCGGACCAGATTGTGATTGAGTGCAACGAGGGGATCCAAAAAATGAAAGTTATCGAGGAACTGGTCTCCCTGGAGATGCTGCTGGATTTTGGCAAACTGAAGGTAGGCCTTTATTTTTTCTTTGTAAGACTTTTGGACTGATGGAACAGCAGAACCCAGTTTGGTCCAGCGGTGTATGGGCAGTACTATATATGTTTTTTTTGTTGTTGTTGTTTTTCAAATACACACCACCACAATACATTTGAAACAAAACAAAGGTGTGTGTGAAATGTAGACATTCAACTTTCATGGAAAAGTTTCAGCCAAACTATTGTTGGCACAATATAGAGTTCGGCAACTAGTGGACCTCACTCCTACCTGCCCTTTTGATTTGATTTTGCAATTTTTGAGGAGAGTTTTTGTGGGGGTGTGATTGAGAGGACAACGGGGCATTATAAACATGGAAGTGTGTGTGGCCCCCTTTAGCACTGATTTCGGGCGACTGTGGCCCACTCCATTTATGTTGCCCATCTCTGGTCTAAGAGTATAATTGCTGAAGTCATTTTAAATTAACTGTCACAACATTTATAATAATAATTAAAAAAAAAAAAAACACCACTGTGCTTGCTAAAGACGGACAGATAATAATCCTGGGGCTGCTTTGTTACATCCAGCAATGAATTCTCAAGAGTTTAAAGGCATACTCGAGCAAAATGTCCTGCTCAGCCAGAGAATATGGGTTTCCCGACAGAATTAAGACCCAAAAGAATGCTAATAAGACAGTGAGTAATTCTGGAAAAAAATATATATATATTTCTCACCATCTTTCAGGCAATTCCTCTGGTCATAAGCGGACGTTTTTTGGTGCACCAGGGTCCCTTGAGCCTGCTGACTGTGGAGAGAGACTCAAACGCCAGAATGCTCCTCAGCAATGTCCACCTTCACCTCTTCAATGACTTGTTGATCCTCTCGTCAAGAAAGTACTTGACTCGTAGAACTGAAGTTACATGTACTTTCCGCTACGTTCAAAGGCAAAATCTCCATTTTCATGTCAGGGAACAACGCTTCCTGGTGGAGGACCATGCAAAGTTCCCCACGTACGTGCACGTTGCTTCCCTGAAGACGGAAACTCTTGGTCTACCGCCGGAATCCTTCCTGTTGCATCTCTCTCGGAGTCATACCGGACACGCAACTGCCATGATACTAGTTGCACCCAGCAGGTACAAGTATTGCATGTCAGCCCTGTGTCTCAGATGGAGTAAAAAACACAAATAGATGGGGGTAGGTTTCGGAAGTGGTTGGACACAAATTCGTAAATAGTGCAAGGGATTACTGTAGTGCCATGTTTGGGCTGTCTACAATTAAGTTTGCTTTTGGCCACAGGTCAGACAAGGAGCAGTGGATGAGGGTGCTGAAAAGCGGTGAATGATTTTTTTTTTTTTTTCAAATATATATGCAGAGAACTGTTAAATTGTTCACATCCTTTGTGCACTTTGGTGGCAATCTAACACTAAGACATCAAATTCAAGACCATCACAATCAAAACGGAAATTAACTTTAAAAATCACTTGCACCTTTTTATATACAAGTGTATAGTTAATTTGGGTGTTGGAGGTTCTCTTTGTGGCATAACAGTGAAACATTTTCTTTTTGTTTGTTTTAAATGATTTTGATTTTCCTGATTTTTAATGTATTGTTCATTCAGACTGGCTGGTAATAAAAATTGTACTTTCTCATATCAATAAATGAATAAAACATTAAGAAATGCATTTTAATTGTGAAAGTGGTGGAGAAACTGTGGGGGGAGTCATCTAAATTAGTCCACTGTTGTCTCACATTTGCAGAAATGGGACAAAATATTTACTTGGTAGTTTGTCACCCTTTACGGGAGGGTTGGCACTCCAGAGACTGTTTCTTGAAAGTATTTCAAAAGTTTCATTTTGTAAAAGTGAACAGTAAAGCAGTAGAATAGGAGCAATTGTAATGAATACTTATTTGCAAAAAGTGTTGAAACTGTACTACCACCGTAGTGCCTTGAATGAGATTTCTTGAACACGCTAGAAACTTTAAACAGATCACTATATATGCTTCATTAAAAACATTTTTTTAAAGTTACATAATCAGCTTTTGTCACATTTCATCAATTTAAAAGCCATTGTATTGCTCTTTTCAGTTTGGCCACACGGGGGCAGTAGAAACAAGGATATAAATTGAGGGCATCACTGTACCAAGAAATTACGTATTCTATTACAATCTTCCAGCAATACCTCAACATTAGTGTTTCTGTTTAGTGCCCTACCGTAATCGTTTTGATGAACATGACTTAAAAACCAATTAGTGTGTTGCAGTAAGAGGAAAATAACAGTTGTACTGTTACAAAGAAGCTGTACTTTTTTTTTGGTTTATCCTATTTGTCTCAACTTGGACTTTCCGTCCACTGCTGCGTCTGGTGTCCAGCTGTGACGCAGTCCTGATGCCACAGACTCTCTGCCAGGCTGTTGAAGAGTGGTGCGGAGACATCCAGCCCGTCGCCCACCTCTCCGCCGCCCGTGCGCAACACCGGCAACTGCCACTTCTCCTCGAAGCCCCTCACGTCCTTCTCGGAGACGTCACAGTGCATGAACAGGTCAAATCGGAGAAAAACATCAAGGAAAATTACATTTTGGCCTGACCAGTGTGTGAAGGGATGTGGCTGTGTTTGTAATTAATCACGTTCATACTTGTGTTCAATGAAAGAAAACTATAAAAAATGGATCGATGTATATGAAAGGATACTTTGTGCCGACCACCAAAGTCACAACTGGGCCCCCAGACGATTCATTCCACTTTGTAATTTGATTGGCGAGATCATCAAAAGATGTTCTGTCAGTGAAGGAGAAGAGGAAGAGAACAGCATCCACTTTCTCCTTACAAGACTGGAAGGAAAAGAGAACGCTTGACTTATTTGAATATTCTTTACAGGAGTGTAAGAGTACTGCTTACCGGGAGCAGATGGTCAAATCGTCTCAAGGCATTTTCTCCACAATCCCACATCTGAAAGCGAAAGAAGAGCACTCTGCCGCTGTCTTTCAGCTTAACTGGCCAGTAGACCACCGTCGTCTCAATGCCTTGGACACAGACAAATGAATAAACACGACCATTTTAAATAGTCAAAGTTGTTCTAAGCCTGCCAGGCCTCTGCTGCAGCTGTCTTCAGTTCCTGCTTGTACTATGGCCATTTTCCTTTCAGCTTTGTTTTAAAATGAAATGCATGTTCAATCGGATCCAGGTCGGGTGATTTCCTTGGCTAATGCAGAACATTCCACTTGTTTACCTTTTAAAAACTCTTCGGTTGCTTAAGCAGTATTGCTTTGGGTCATTTTCCATCTGCAATGTGAAGTGCCGGCCAATGAGTTTCGAAGGATTGGGCCGAATATGAGTGGAAAACATTGCCGAAACACTTAAGAGAAAGTCAACCCAAACATATTTTTTTCAAGAATAAGTTCTATGCAGGCCCACTAGTTGAAACAAGAATTCATTCTGCTTTTGTCAACAGTCACATCAATAAATAAGAGATCCAGTTCCACTGGCAGCCCTACTGCAAAGGTGCAAGTGATATGCTTTGGATGTGGAACAGTTCATTTTCTTATTCATACTTTTCTCTTTCCATCACTCTGGTACAAGTTGATATTTCCATCATCTGTCCATAAGATGTTGTTCCAGAACTCTTTTTGATGTTTCTTGGCAAACTCTCGTGTCTAATCTGGCCTTCCTGTTTTTGAGGCTCACCAATGGTTTACACCTTGCGGTGAAATGTCTCTTTCCTCTGGCGAGGTCGTCTCTTAATTGTTGACTTGGAAACAGATGCATCCACCTCCTGGAGAGTATTCTTGATCTGGCCAACTGTTGTGTTTTTTTTTCTCTTGATGAGGCAAAGGATTCATCAGTCATCCACCACACATGTTTTCCATGGTCTTCCAAGTCTTTTGGTGTTACTGATCTCAGTAGAACATTCTCTCTTTTTACACCTGTCTTTTTTCTCTCTCTTTGGTAGGTTTGTTTGGATTTTCCAGCCTAATGATGGCTTGTGTCACTGATAGTGGCAGCTTTTTAGACTTCGTATCAAGAGCTGACCTCTCCAGATTCCAAATGCATAACGCATAATTGCATAAGGTCTCAAGTGACTTTATGGGTGCAAGGTCCTACCTGTGGTCTCGTAGTGCATGCTGGGTATTTTCAAGCCTGCCAGTCGCGCTGCGAGGGCACTTTTACCAACCCCACTCTTGCCAGAGAGGAAGACCTTATAGTGGACCGTGTCCACAGCGACATGTGGGGGCATCACTGGGGACTCCAGTAGACCTGTCCACACAAATTACGATACAAATCTCAATTCATTCGTTGACCAAACAACACCAGATGTGTGTAAGATACCGAAAAGCTTGCGTTTCTTCTTGTGTAGTATCTTGCTGAAGTATTCTTTGCTGTCTTTGCATCTGTGCCAATCCGCTACGACGACAGAACCGCGTTTGGGAGATTGAGTCATTTTGGTAAAAAACTTGTAGCAGGTGTCAGAGCTATGATGACGTAAAAACGAGGCGCCAGTGTTGTGAGTTGAGCGTGTGATGAAGCGCGACCATGGTGTTGGTTCGCAAAGAAAAAGTTCAAGTTTGTGTCAAACGAAGAGTTCGTTTAAAAGGCACTTCATTTCGTTTAATTCTTTTCTCCCCCTAACATAACGTTGTTGCCTTTACGGCATCCTTGCGCTTTCTAAACATTGCTTCCTGACTTTCGCTAGTTTAGCACTCTACCTTTGACTGCGTGAAACGAACTGGATTAAATTGACACGTATTGATTAACTATTCTACTACCAAATTAACTTTCATTCAAACGCAATTCATATTACCACACTGAGATAAAATAACTGAAATCCTGTCGCTAAACGTGATCGAAAGTTGGATATCGCCTAGAACCCGCTGTTTGCCAACGTCACTTCCGCCTGGTAAAAGACTGCGCTGCGTTCAGGTTCTACATAAAAGTCGTAAATTCTACCACAAGACAATTCGATCGAAGTTTCTTAAAAATGAGATTCAGATGTCATCATGTCAACGATAGTAACTACTACGGTACTATAAATTGTTGTTTGTATTCACGCCACACCTAAAATAATATTCGTAACTATTTGTGTTTTTTAATAGATGTTTTTGACAGGTTAAGCTCCCCAAGTATTTGACGTCTGGCTTTGCATTTCACTTACTTATTTTACGTTCAAATTTCATTTAAAATACTTTACTTTGTATGAATATCAAAAAACTCAAATCGTTCAGCTAAACGTGATGGAAACTGAAGCGAGCGCTGAGTTCAAGGTCCCTCAAATAATTATTTGCTCGTCGGCAACCTCACTCATCTCATTTTTTAGTGGAAAACATGTTATCTATTTACCACTTCAGTCAATTGGCAATGATTGTCGTTGAAATAATCAAGCTTAAGAATCTAACCGAACGGTTTGGTGTTGATCTTATACCAGGCGGTCCTCGGTTTATAACGCCGCTAGATGTCACTAAATTCCTTTTCACTGTATGCCGGTTTCAGAGTTCACATCTGGTAGAATTCAAAAGAATACAGTAGAAGTTTGTGCTACAGAAAGCCATTACAGTATTAAAACAACCCATATTGTGAGCACCCATGTTTCCAGCAACATTTACATTATTTCTGCTCTAAATATATATTCATTCAGTATGAACGAGAATATTGCTGTGTCCTTCCCCACCCAAAGCACAAAAATGCATTGTCAGTATTGCTTTTACAGCTCATAAAATGTGATGATCGTGACACACATTTCCTCATTGTTTATCTCAATCAAAAGAACAAAAAGAAAGCAGGTGTTCCAGGTACAGGATCACACGGTATAATATTATACTAGGTATAAGGTATCTGTACAGGCCTTTGCTCGCCTGGCCTATAAACTTGTGAACTTTAATGTTGTCCTTAGGCAGTGATACCGAAAATTCCACACTAGATGCTCACATGTTGAATTCCCTAAAGAATGTACTTAATGTGGGGGTGTTGCATTCCTATCGAACAGGTCTCTCTTGACTCATAAGGTCTGGAAGGGGATTTTGGTACATTTCATTTCTGGTGCATCTTGAGCCCTAAAAGTCCTGGAAATGTGATATCAGTCAACAGTTTGGAAGACATTGTAAAGTGAGGTGCATACATACTGATAATCACGTCGAATTTGAGCATTTTTTTTCTCTCTCGTCCAGTCAAAGTTCTTATCGGATGTCTCGAAAAGATTATTCTTGGTGATTATCCTGTGGTGTGGGATTTGTTAAGAGTGATTTTTCTTCATGGTTTTCCAATCTGATCAAGTGGGGAAATAACCCCACACCACAGAATAATCATTCAGGATAATCTTTCACAGACATTCGATAATCGGACCTTTGTCTGTTATGATTCCAAGGGAGGAAAATTGCTCTAATTTGGCCAGATTATCTATACGCGTGTAGCCCCCTTCCGCTTTTTAACGCGTTTGTGGTATGCTGTACATTTCAATGTTAGTAAGCACTTTGTAAAACTATTTAAAGCGGAGTACATGCACACATTATCCTGTGGTGTGGGGAGTGTTGAGAGTGTTTTTTTTTCCATGTCAGAAAGCAATGGGGTCTGACAATCATAAAAATGAAACCTGTTCAGTATGATCTCGAATACTTATGTTTCTCACATTATAAAGAACGAATTACGACGACACACGTACCCAATTTTAGCAGTTCTTTGAAAGCATGAGAGGGTAAACAAGGACGATGGGACCTGCTTGGCAGGGGGGAACACGAAAGGAAATGTAGCCACACCGACGGAATGCAAGTGTGTACCTGAAACATTCTACTTGACTCCGGCAGTCACTCTGTTCATTCAAAAAAAATCCAGTCTGAGCGACACATGCCAGAACACACACCACCACCACCACCGCCGGAAAAAAAGTGTCGCCTGAATAACTCTCTGTAAGGTTGAAATTATTTGTCAAGGGCAACTAAAGTAAAAACGTGCATATTGAGTTTTTAAGAACTCCAATTAAGGATGGAAAAAAATAGGATGATCATTGGAAGGGGAAATTTTGATTGCAGAATGTACAGTGGATATAAAAAGTCCACACACCCCTTTTTGAATGCCAGGTGATGTGATGTTAAAAAAAATGAGATGAAAACAGCTGATCATTATTTGGGGTTATCAGAGGCAAATGGCAAGTGTGCGGACACCCATTTGTTTTAATGTGATTGCTTAACTCTGAGTAGGGCCTGACCGATATGGATTTTTTCAGGTCTATTATGATATTTGGCAGAACATTCTGATAACCGATTAATCGAAGGATAAATTAACAAAATGTTCATTAACTCACTTATGCTTTGCAGGTTAATGTTTTCTATACCGTGTCACCAGAGGGTTCATAGGTCAAACATTTTAGGGTGGGTTTCCAGGCTTTAATAAGATTAGGGGCTCTGAGATGGTGAAATCCCCACTAAAACCTTGATAATTCCTTTCCTTGCTGAAAAATGCACCACCCACACACTTTTCTGTCTTTCACCTCAGTTGACCTCCATATTCGGAAAATGTGGAAATTTAGGAGATTTCCCAGGTGGATTAAGTGTTGAATGTGGATTTAGGTTAAAGTTCCTCTAACAAGTCACTTCAGTCAAGGAGTTAAAGAGGGTATATTATGAAAATTAACTGTTTAATTTCTTGAAAGCAAATAGTTGGGTCTCTGGAAGTGTGAAATTAAACAACCAAGTAAATATTTGTATGTAGAATTCTGAAAACTGGCTCTTGACTGAACTGTGCTAAAACGAATGTACAGTACTGTCTGGATTGAAAAACAAGTTACACCACTAACATGATGCAGCTTGAACATTTAATTTCTCTTTGATTCTTTGGTCAGCACAGAAGAATGCCAGATTAACCGTAATAATGGCCCTGAATTGATTTACGACATCATTGCAAATTTTGCAAAGTTTCCCTAATGTTGTGGCACATGAGAGATTGTTTGAATGTGGTCACTGTTTTAATATTTAGCACCATTTCCACCATAGTTAATCATTGAGAACCAACAAGTATAAAGGCAACTCTTGATTTTATTTACACTCCAAAATCAATTGCCCAACATTACATGCGCAACATTAGAATTCTCCTGGTGTAACAAATGACATAAATATAAAATAAATATTAAATAAACATTTACAGCTGTATTAAGACATGTAAACAAATAAGATGATTTGAGTAAGACGTAAAATGGAGCACAAACTACAAAAAGTCCAATGACGTGTGATTCCTTACCCTGAGCGGAACAATCTTTGCAAATAGTTCGATTGCAGAACATACAAAAATAAATGTTTCGATACTGAATACTTATTTGAAAAAAAAAAAAAAAAAAAGGTGCCCTTAATCACAAAGAGCCTTATTCAGATCGACACAAGCCCAAAGCGCTCTCGTTTCTTATCCGGTTTCTTTGAGTTTGCTCACAACAAGCTTATGTTCAACGTGGCTATAAAGTAAATAAGTGTTGCTGTTTTTTCAAGTCTTATTCCTATTAGGGTGGCCACCGGGGTCCTTGTTCAGTCGTGCCACACTGCATTTTTTACAGCGAGGGGGGTCTACCGATGCACTTTCAGTCCTCTTCGTCCTCATGGTTCAACGTGGCGTGGTCGCTTTGAGTGCGCGTCGACGTGTGGAATTGCTTCGATCACACTGCGAACACGCTGAGGGAGCTGCATTCGTCTTTCAGTCCCAGGATGCTGTAGGCTATCCTCTTCAAGTGCCCTGGCAAGCGAACCCCAATGTTCCTGATGTCCCTGGAAGGGGGGTAAGGAGACACTTTAAGCCTCTGAGACTCTTACCGAAGCATACAGTGTGTGTTTTAAATGAAGACGGCGCAGAGGGTAGAAAATGTAGGGGGAAAAAAAAAAAATCTAAGGATGTCCTTATTTCCTAATGACCATGAAACATAACTATACCATGTTTACCCCTAAATACCACAGGAATTGAAGTATTGCCTATTTTGAGGAAAACAAGTTGTAAAGATATGATAAATAATAAAGTTGCATTTTTTTCAAGAAAAAAAATTCTCATCCTCAAGAAGAAAGATGTATTTTGTTGGGATAAAAAGTCAATCTTATGAGAAAGTGGTACAAGAAAGTCATAATACACTACAGTATTATGATTTTAAAGTGAATTTAATAAAGGATGTACGTCATATGTTAACAAGTGAATCTTTGAAAAAAAAAAACACACACAATATTATGCCTTTCAATCCGGAGAAATCGTAATATGATATAGAAGTGAAAGTTTAATAAGTGAAGAAAGGTATATTCTAATAAATACAAAGTTATTCTGAAAAAGATGCTTTTATTCTGGAATAATATAAAATCAGATTATATGCCTTTTCTTCTTGGGGAAAAATAGGAGTTTATTCCTGTATCGACTCGTTTTTGAAACAAAAAAAACCCCAAGATTTGTCTGTTTCATTGTCCATTGAACCCCATGCACTTTTTAAAATGATACACCATAATTTATTTCAAATGCTACGTCCGGCGGAGCCAATTCAAGAACCACTGATACAAGGCTAACATGAGGAGCGGTCCTAGCAAATTTTGTGAGCTCGATGGGATTGTCATCGCGGAGAAGTGGCGAGACACCACACGGTAGGTGCACCTGTGTCCCGTTTGTACTTACTCGTGCCTCAGGGCGAGCACCTGCTCCATGGTGGAGACCCCTGCCCGTGCAAAGCTCTCGTTGTACTGGCTCATTTTGATGGACTCCAGCCACTCGGGAACTGACCGGAACATGGTGCCGTCGCAGCCGCTGGTGCTGGGCAAGCGGATGGACACGCTGGAAGGGGACAGTCAAAACGGACTAGGTTACTCGCTGTGTACTCGGACACATCTTTACCATTTCCTTTGATTTACTGGGATGGCATTCCAAATAATTGTATCATTGTAATAGACAAGATGGAAGGGTAGGGAGTGGTGTTACTCAGTGAGCTTTAGGGGAGTTGTGTGGCGACCACTACGATACGTCCCAATTCCACCAGTATACACACACACTTGAGAAATTTAGTGAGCTTTCTAGCATATTGAGACCCCCAAAAGATTGATTCATTCATTGGAAGAATCATAATAATAAACACTGAATAATAATAAATATTCTACAGTATAGCATTTATAGCAGTGTGTAGTGTACCACAAGAATCAGTCTGTTTTATCGGGTTGTTGTTTTTTTTGGGGCATACCGTGGATCAAAGTCTGCAATGGTGCTCAAAGACTCCGGACTCTGGAGCAACTTGTCCAGGATGTTTACAATGTCGGTGAAGTGAGGTCTCTTGGAACGGTCATGCATCCAACACTGGAGCATGAGCTGGTAGATGGCCGAGGGGCAGTCCATAGGAGCGGGCAGCCTGAAGGCTTCGTTGATGGCTTTCATGACCTGCGCAAAAGGAGCCGCAGTTTAGCATCTGCAAACGAGCTGCTCGTGTGCTGTGTTTGACACGAGCGCTGGAGTCTCTCCCTGATTAAATTGAACAATCAGTCACCCCAAGAGAGCCAGCGTTACCTCATGGTTGCTCATGTCCCAGTAGGGCCGCTCGCCAAATGCCATCACTTCCCACATGACGATGCCGAAGCTCCACACGTCGCTGGCCGAAGTGAACTTCCTGTAGGCGATGGCTTCGGGGGCTGTCCAGCGGATGGGGATTTTACCTCCCTGCCAAGAGGTCAAGCAACATTGAGTCATACAAAGACGACAATCCCAATGCTGAAAGACTTCTTCAAGGAGACGCCAAGTCAAACATTTTCTTTCCAATATCTTCTATGCGCCCCACTAGGCTGGCCAACGTCACATGACAAAACCCAGCGAACAGGTGAGCTCTGATGGTCGTTACCCGAGCCTTTTATCACTGTGATGTCAAGACAAAATGGCTGCCCCTTGAATTTTTTTTTTTTTTTAATTATTTCTTTAAGATGCAAGAAAATTGCTAGCTGGCTGAAATAGAAGTTCTGAAATGTGCCCATGCCCATATAATTACATGTCAATGAGACAAAATGATGTTAAAAGTATTTTTTTTCCCCGAACCTTCCAGGGCCAGCAACTGAGTGAGTTTCAGGGAAGTCGCGTTGGGAGACGCCAAAAATACAACAAGCAAGCATTTAGTGGACTTACTCGGGTTGTGTACGTCCCCTCGGCGTCGTCCTCCAGAACGCGCGACAGGCCAAAGTCGGACACCTTGCACTCCAGGTCGCTGTTGACAAGGACGTTCCTGGCTGCCAGGTCCCGGTGCACGTAGTTCATGTCAGAGAGGTACTTCATGCCGGCCGCGATTCCGCGCAGCATTCCCGCAAGCTGGTAAGTGGGAAGCTCACCATCGCGGTCCTGTGCAAATGGTAAACAAGTGAGTGAAAAACAATCTTTGCACATTTGAGACCCCTGTACAATCTAATGAGACTTTCTCTTGAATGTCATGACAGGGGATTCCTCAGTTCACGATGGAGTTCTGTTCATCGACTTAACCAGAGCTGGGCATCGCCTAACCGCCACGAGTTCCCGTCTACATATTTAAAGGAGCCACGTGGTCCCAGTCCGTCCGAGTCAGCCAACCGGCGTCGAGAACGAAATTAACCTGTACCACTTCACACGCAGGTGCCGCACTCAGTAAGGAAAAAATAAAACAGTGTTGTGTACGTTGCGGTCCACAGACGCAATGACATGTGCCCCATATTGTTTTTATGTCAGCGATCACCACGCTCTGCGTGTGTCCGTTGTTTTTCTTGAACATTTTTTTCTGTCCCCCAGCTATCGCTACTGTGGCGGTCCGGCCCCCGGACGGCCCCTTGGGTTTTTGATAAGGTGGCCCCCTGAATAATTTAGTTGAATAGCCCTGGTATAGTCAAATAGCTTTAAATCTCGCTCGTACCTTCAGATAGATGTCAAGAGCTCCATTCTCCATGTACTCAGTCACTATCATGGCGTGCTTGACTGTAAGACAAAAAAAATAGTGATTTAATACTTGGTCTTGCCCCGACCCCAAAAAAACATGTTTTTTTAAATCTGTTGTTTTCGGCTCACATTTAGTGACGACTCCCTCCAAGCGGATGATGTTGGGGTGCGAGAACTGGCCCATGATGCTGGCCTCGCTCAGGAAGTCTTGCCTCTGCTTCTCGGAGTAGCCCGGCTTGAGGGTCTTGATGGCCACGGCCACCTCCCCTCGGGCGGGGGACTTCATCACACCTCGGAACACTTCGCCGAACTCCCCTGGTAGACGCAGAGAATACATGCTCACGCTCTGAACCTTGAGCCGGCGTAGGAATGAGAGGTGGGCCATCTTAACACTCACCCACACCGATGACTTTTTGCTTGCTGATGGCATTCGGGTCGATTTCTGTGACAAACTTCTGGATGGCGATGTTGGGGTCCTCGTACATGTGCGGATCCACATAAGTCTTAAGGGGCTTCAGCTGATCTGAGGGGGAAAAAAAATGATTGATGAGTTTTAGACTGTGTAACTGTGTCTTTAAAATGACAAATTGCTGACTTTTTACCAGATGAAAAGTAGGGATCCTCAGGTCCTCCCCGACGACGAGATCTCAGTCTCCTGAGTGGGAGGAAAAAGAATAATTACAGAGGGACTGCACACAATACGGACAGGAATGTTAATAACAGCAGCTCGGTTGGAGGAGAAGAGCTCCCTAACCTTTCATAGCAGAATAGCGTAATCCCCCATTTTTCGCAGGAGTTACGTTCCAAAAACGCCCATAAAAAGTGAAACTTCAACAAATACCCGACACCCCAACCCTTCAACAATTGAGTTCCTCTATAGTTAAAGCCTGAAATTACACTCCCACACTTTTGAAATGCATTCAAGACCAACCTTTTACGTAGCAGCAGGACCGCCACAACCACGAGCAGAACAACTGCGACTCCAGCGACCGCTCCCATCACCATGGTGGAGGGGCTTTGGATCTGAGATTCCGCTGTTTAAAAAAAAAGAAAAATGAAACATAAAATCATCTCTTTTGTGAAACGCTTGTTTTCACCAGTGAGTCGGAGCCTATCCCAGCTGATTTGGGCAAGAGAAATAGGACCGGTTGCCAGCCAATCACAGGGCACAAATCGCTGGCATGGGGCCAAAACCACATAAGTCACATTTTGATGAATTTGGCATTTAAAAAAAGAAAATCGATACTATTGGTCAGTCCACACGCATGGGTGTTACTTTTAAAACATTTTGGGCCAATCTAAAGAAAATGAAAATGGCTTGCTCTCTTTCACGATGCAATGACTGAAATTAACTTGCCGTTTTTGGGGTCTCCTTGAAAAGTGACTATTTTGGAGGTACAAGGTTTTGGCCCCACGCCAGCGATGTACTGTAGACAAGCAAGCATTCGCGGCTATGGATCATTTCAAGCAGGGGTCACCAAATCCTCGAGGGCCCCTATCATGATCAGGATCGTTCTGCGGAGCTTGCCGACGAGCTGATCATTTGAAACAGGTGTGTTGGAGGAGGGAGACATCTAAAACACGCAGGCTAGGGGCCCTCGAGGACCGGAGTTGGTGACCCATGATTTAGAGTCTTCAATGAATGCGTGTATTTGGAATGTGTGAGGAAACCGGAGAACCTGGAGAAAAACCCAGGCGAGCGCAGAGGGAGCAACAAAACACAAACCGGGGCATTTTCAAATGGAAAGGACTTGATTTGAGAATTTAAAAAGTGAGCGTTACCTCGTGGCAACGTATGGAACTCGTACTCGGTGCTGTAGCTCCCAGGGTTCCCTTCAGCACTGAGCGCCTGCACCCTGAACATGTACGTGGTGTCCGGCGTGAGGTCGTTAATGTGCACGGAGCTCTTGTCCAGGATCAGGACCGTGTAGGTGGTTACGTCACGTTCCCCGTCACCGTCCTTCAAAAAGTTGAAAGGGTGGATTAGGATCGTCTTCCCGGGAAAACACGGAGGAGCCCCCCCAAGATGGAATCTCACAAAAAAAAAAAAAGGCACTCTGTCTTACTTTTCTGCGGTACATGAGCTCATAGCGATGACTGATGTGCACCGGAGGTCGGCGAGACAGAGCCCACGACAGAGACAGGCTGGTGGGGCTGCGATCATCCAGATGGATCAACGTCACCTTTGGGGGATCTGGCCAAATGGTCGGCGAGAGGCACGGAACAAAAACAACAGTTAGTGACTCATTGCAGTCGTGGGCCTTCTTGGAATGAGACTTTTTGGAATCAGTGGGTGGCCTGAAATGCCCCTCTGGGGAAATCTATGTTTTTGCAAATATGTTATAGACGTTGTTGTAAGCTTTGAGGTTGAGTAACATGATGAAGGCATCTTGACAGATGAAAGAATTTCGGAATTAATATGGGCCATTGTTGTAAAACAGTTTGTTGGCACATCTTAGGTACCAATAGTTAAGATAAAAATTACCACACCCTGGACACATTTTAAGTGTTATTGCTTGTTGAATATCTTAATTAGAAAGGACAGTGGCAATACAGTAGACTATAAGCAGTAGTTAAAACAATATTTGCAGTTTCATTTTTCCAATTGCATGATGAGAATTATCCAAACATGTATAGTGGATTGAAACCTCCAGAACATACTGCAAGTTACCAGGACCCTTGAAAATGGTGCCAAACCATTGTCCGATGAGATCAAGACAAAGTGAACAGGGAATAAGGATGCAATCAAGCTAAAAAAAAGCCTGAGCTCACCAGTGTAGTCCAGAGCGGTGGTGATGCTGGCGGCAGGCCTCACGGCACCAAACCGGGACACCCCGCTGCGTGCCTCCACCGTGAACGTGTAGTTGAGATGTGAGTCCAGGTCGCCGACTACGACCTCGGTGTCTCGCAGGTCGGTGGGGCCGGGCTCGAAGCGGACCTTCTCGCCGCAGGGGGCGCACGAGGTCCTGTCGCACTGCTCGCACAGCACGCTGTAGGTGAGGTCGGCGCGGCCCCCTGTCACCAGCGGCGAACTCCAGGACAGCTGCAGCCGGCCGTCAGCAGACAGGGTGGTGGCGGTCAGGTCACGGGGCGCGCTGGGTGGGGCTATCGGAGGAAATCCGAGGAGTTAGCCCAAACATCCCGAGTATGTTTTACACTGTGTTAAAATGTCAGCGAGCGGAAGTCTTACCGGAACACGGTGACGTGGGCGGGTCCGACGGCGAGCGGAAGAAGCCGTCCTCGCACTCGCAGCGGGCGGCGCCGGCCGCAGAGGGCTTGGTGTTGTCGGGACACACCCGGCAGAAGTCAGTGCTCACGGTCGGCTTGAAGTGGCCCGCCTTGCATTCTGTGTCAAAACACACAACATTTTTTTTTTAGGAGCGCTGCACACAAAAGCTCACAATTGCTGACTCATTTTGCAACAGTGGCTTCCATTTTGACATCGCAAATAATGCACACCACTCAGCGGGGTACTCGCATAGCTAATTGGGGCTGAATTTGCACATTTAACCTGCCTTTCGCTTAAAGTCACCGATTTGATTTAAAAACGGTCGGAGCCCATAACTGGAAATTATGTATTGATCCTGCCCAATGTTTGAGTCAATTCATTTTTTTAAATACAGTGCTAATTCCGTTCAGGGTCAATGAGAGCTCCAGTGTATCGCATCCAACTTGAGGCGGAAGACAGAACACTCTTTGGATTGGTTACCAGCCAATCGCGGGGGCACGCATAGCAATGGTCAAACATTCTGGCCCTGAGTGGGAACTGCACCTACGCTGCCTGCGCGGAAATCAGGCAAGTGAAGATTTGTGGTGTGCTTTTTCGGTCATATCAACTAGACCACACACTGTAAGAATGGTAAGCGCGCACAGCGATTTTTACCTTGTCATGTGCACACATTTTGAAAATCAGCAAAAAAAAAAAAATCCATACGCGTCTACTCCCTTGAGTTGACGATGACGTGCCCTTAAGTGAGGGGCCAAAACAGGAAGGAATGACGGAACAAAAGGAAAACAATGAGGCAGTGTGTGTAATGTTGGGCCTTTCCGCCCAACAGGAAGTTTTGTTGTCAGTAACCTATAATCACTGAGCTTTTATATGCTGAGGAATGAAGAGGCATTTCCCTCTGCAATGTGCCCCCACTTGCCTTTTCCACCTGAAGGCCTCGTCTCAGGTCACGCGCTGATGACTTGGCCCGGATCACACCGGAGCATGAAATCCATCAAGTTATGTGAGCTGCCTTCCCAACCGTAAACTCTCCACTCAGGCCCTCTGGCACATCCTCGGTTTACGACGGCACTGACACATTGACATACAACTTTGGAGGCTCCACACATTGGACTAGTTTGTGTAGCGACGTGAGTACCGATACATACGGTATTATCACACGGCACAAGACGACGCGCTCAGTTACCATTGCATTTTTTTCCCCCATTTGATTGTTATGCCCTGAATAGGGACAGAGGCCATCATGGAAAAGCCTCTCAGTCAGGATGAGTCACTTCAACATTGTTCCTTTGTAACAAGATAAGACTTTTGGTGTCAACATTACTGCAAGTATGACTTTACAACTGTGTTAAAGTGAATTAGTGATAGATTACAGTGCCTTCTAATTTTACAGTATGTAGAAATTCTGGTTATGTCCCCATGCACACGAACGGAAGTATCCTAAACCGACCCCCCCCCCCCCCCCCAAGTAATAGAAGTGTTTTTGCCAAAGGAAACGGCACATCGGATACCTGTGGCGTGCCGTGATGAACATCTTAGCCAAAGCGATAAGCGAGCGGGCTTTCCGGGCCACAGAAGGTTGCCGAAAGTGCGGACTGGACAGAAAGTGGAAGTCATGAGGACCGAGCGGACGGTCTAAGACCGATGTTTCCTCTCTTTCCTCTTCCCTTCCACTCACCGCAAATTATGACAGGCGAGGGTGAAGAGTTAAATGAGGGGGGATACAAAGGAGAGAGGAAGAGGAAACACTGCTGGAGCCGCTTGCCACGGAATCACAACAGCATCTGCACACTTTGTGATTACGAGTTGTCCCTCTGCTTTTTGCTCCCGGCGGCAAGTGTTCTTTCATGAGAGGAGCCTGGAATGGAGATGAGGTTGTGTTTCTTCATCACCAACTTGACTGCTGATTGTTGACTACACGACATAATTACTGTATGTGATATGTACAAAGCATATTCAGATGAAAGCAACCTTTCAACAGGCAAGGAAATCCCTCGATCATACAACACGTGTTGGTATCTTTTTGGACTTATATGCCGAGCCATGTCCGGGGTCTTTATTTAGACTGAAAGCCACGCTATAGATAGAGGTACGTTTCCGGGCCCGCTATACTGTACACTACAAATTGGGGTTACGTTACTGTCAGACGAACAGTCATAAACTCCGTCGTAGACCAAGAACCCCCTGTATCAAGAGTGTCAAAGTAATTTTCATTGCAGACCACATTGTAGTAAAGTTTTCCCCAGGGGGCAATTATGACTATTAACTAATTCACTGCCAGACATTTTCACAGCCTCTTTTACTCTAACGTTTGAAAAAATGTGAAAAAAAAAAAAAATCAATAAATTCCTGGGATTGAATGGCTGAACAGTGAAAAGACAAATAAGTCAATGGCAGTGAATGAGTAAAAATCCTATGCGACAAATGTTTCATCGCCTCATTAAATTACGTAAACACAACTGCCCCAGCATCTACTTTTAACACCAAATGATGAAAACAAGAAATCCATTTAGCAAGAAACATGAAGTAGACGCACGTATAATATTTTTTTTTGTGCACACGGTTACACATCGAGTGAGCAACTAGTATCTCGCCCTGCCTCACGTCGGAATTTTTGGCCCGTTGAATGCCGCTTCTCCCACTCCACCTCTCCTACTCATAGAGGGGGATAGGTGGCGATGAGCAAAGTGAGAACGTTACTGTGGAGGCTCCAACATGGAACCACTTTCCCAGAAGCGTCTACCTGCAGCACGTCATTTCATGAAATGGCCTCTCATGCTATATGGTTGTATCGCATGATATCGTGTGATTGATGTTGCCCACTCTGCATCCACTGTAGCCAGGTCATCCTGGAAGGGCAATTCCTACAATTTGTGATCCCTTCCCAAGGTTTCCTTCTTTTTCCCCGCTGAATGGGTTGTCTAGAGTTTTTCCTTGCCCCCGTGGGGGGCTTGGACCACGGGATGTCATTATTTTCGTGAACTGTGGGCTTGTGAAGTTTTTTCAGACTCTTTTGTGATCAAGGTCTATAAATAAACTTGACTTCAGTGGGCCACACACAAAAAATAATGTGGTGGGCTGCATGCCCCCGGGCCTTGTGTTTGACACGGGCTGTGTATTGTCCAAAAATAGTGGTAATGATCTATACCATTACGACATCTTAACATTACGGTATTGTTGTTTACCATTCCAAAGCATACCACGGCAATCAGCGCTGGATTGTACCACTTTGCAGAAATGCGGCTCAAGTATCACCATGGTGAAGGATAAGCAGCAGGTTGAGTCCAGCAGGAAGATGAATAGAAGGCCTTAAAGGGGGAGGAAGGGGTCTGGACTGGAGCACCAAAAAGAAGTTCTCTCTGGGGAGTCACTCAGCAGGAGTGGGGGTCTCTTCGCATGAGAAAAGGAGGCCAGCCCATTTTAATCTTGAGCCCGAGTGCGAGGACTTCTGTCACGGAGCAAAGAAACTCTCGGCTCTATTCATCTATTGTCTGGCAGGACTGGACGGAGCGGTGCCATAAATACGTTGCCTTAGTCATCGCCGCTCGTAAAATGGCGCCATGTGTGCAACGCTGCGAATGCACACGCACACCAAGTTGAGTTTTGCCAATCTACTCACGCCGATTGAGTGAATTCAATCGTATTGTCACTTGTTGATGGAACCCGCGCGTCTAATTGCCCCGCACTCCCTTTGGACGACGGCACACACGTGAAAAGGACTTGCGTTCCGCACCGCTGCATCTGTGAATTGAATCTGGGCTTTTGCCGCCATTGTTCTAATGAGTGGGAACACGGATTAGTCGGCTCGTTGCGTGTGTTAACCACCGGATGAAAGGACCCGAGGGGAGGTAAAGCAGGGCCACGTAACAGCTGTCCTGTTGCTCCACTAATCCTCTTGACTAAATTACACTCCACACCTAACTAAGCAGCCACGGAAACCAACCGCCCCTCATGCGCCAACTGTCGGCCCGCTGCGAGACAACCTGCTTATTTGTGTCAGACGGCATTCCTTCTCAGCCTGCTTCCTTTTCCCACAACAGTTGCGCTCTTCATTGAGAGACACATGCGGGACCGTAAGTCTTCCAGAATATTACTTTCTCTGACACCTAAAGCCCGGAATGAAGTCGTCGCATTAGCGTGGGACAAACGGCTGCAGTGTTGCTTCTGTCACCATCACAGTTGAGGGGAAAAAAAGAAACTTTTTTTTTTTTTTTTTAAATTTTAAAAAATTAATCACATTTTTATACATTCTAATTAATTTTTAAAAAGGACTTCTTTTCCAGTTATTCAATGCAAACCTGCACAATTTATAACAAAGAATGTACATGTAATCTACATTGCAGAAAAATCTTTTTGGGTGTATGTCAACACAAGTAATACTAAGTATTTTTACTGAGTATTATCAAGTGGAAAGGTTTATGCTTAATTTGAGTCCCTCCCCCGCTTCCCCATTACACCGTTAGGATAAAATGCCATGTGTAATTCAAGAATTCCACAGAAAGGTTGGTTAATCTTAGAGTAGTGTATATTACTGTCATTATTCGTCAATTATCATTTATGCGGTGCTTGAAAACACGCCCGTCAATTCCAGCACCGATAGACAACCAACCATTCACGCTCACGCCAATTGAAAATTTAGAGTCTTCCAAGCTTTGTTCTAGATTCTAACTAACATCTAACTATGTTTTTGGAATGTGGGAGGAAGCCAGAGTTGATTTAAATCAAACAACCCCGCTCCTAATGTACAATATCAGGTCCAATTCGCGGCTATGAAATCATTCTGATCCCTCATAAATATTTCCTGTCTTCCTCTCTAGCTATTCACGCACAACGTCTGTTTCCGGAGCTCAGAGTCTGTCAGCGGTCGGGGCGAGAAACATTCCTCTGCCTTGGACTTCCTCCACCCTCATCCTGCCATGGGAGTGAGTGGAAGCGTCCCTTCTTTGAAGCGCCTCGCCGTCACCGCTATGAATGATCTGTTCACATGGAAGGAATGGAGACGCTGCCAGTCAAGGTGACTGGAAAACAGCAGGAGTCATAAACCGCAGCCCTGACTAAGAGAGGCGTGCCGGGGCCCCATCCCTGTAATCTGCGGTTACGGTTGCCCGGGCGACGGACACAAACAAAATACCGGCGCAGGGGGAGAGAGGGCGCCCAGGTAGGCGCCCAAGAGAAATTCACACGGCCCTTCCTTTAGTCAATCAGTGCAGCAGGTGACGCCAGGGTGAAAGAATTCCTTTCAGAAATCCCCGCACCACCTCGTGCCCTTCCTCCCTCCTTCCTGTGCTCTCCACTGTCCTCCCACACTTCCTCCACATACATACACACACACACACCCACACATACACACACACCACACCCCAGCATGGCAAAGAAAGACCATTTTCCACAGCACATACAGTAGGCCCACCGCAACTATGTCTTTTTATTCTCACACCTCTGTTTGAATCGCGGCTCTTTTCTCAGGGGACGACATAGCCCAACGTTTCTGCATAGTCATTACGACTGGTTCACATAAACTTCCAACCTCATAAGTTTTAAAATAGAATCTTAACATTTCCTTGAATATCCCAGAAATAAAACGTTTGACCTTTTGTTTAGAGAAGCCATATTATGGGAAATATACTTTTAAAATGCTTGAAAACAAATATTTAGGTCTGTTGAGGGTTGCGCATTTATGTTTGGTGACGTGTCTATTTCAGCGAGGCAAGAAATCCTTGGGGTATTTTGAGGAAATGAAAACCCAGGAAGTGTTTTGAAAAGCAAAAAAAAAAAAAGCATAACGTGTCCCCTTTAAACTTTTAAAGTAAAAGTACAAGGACAAAAGAATTGGGATGCCTGACGAAATTGCGCCAGAAAAAAAAAAACACATTTTCTAAGAGGCTTTCTGCTTCTTTTCCTTTCCAAGCAGGTCTTTCATCCCGACAGAGAACTTGGAGCATTGTTGTTCTTTTCCCGTATAAGTACAACGTGCTAAAAGTAGACCTCTTTTGTGGCGCAACGCAGCATACGTCTCCCTCTACCACATCAAGCCAGCGCCTAGGCTTAACATTTTACGAGCTCTGACGGCAAGATGACCGAAGGAATGTGACAATCCGGATATGAGAAAATATTGTAATCCATAACTGCCTCTAATCTAAATTAAGAACAAACGCGTTTAGGCATCCTCCCTTTTCCATGCCTAATTTGACTGAGCATGACTTCCTTGAAGGCATTTGGAGGCTTTGAGTGCGAGGCTTCCCAAAACAAACCAGACGAGTTAATGAACATTCCTCAACACCTAGCCAACGCGGCGGCGTCTGTGATGCCTTTTGATTCTACGAGGAAGCTTTGCGTCGTTAACGTGTGGCATGCAATCAGGCTCCTCACCTTGGCACGAGTCCCCGGTGGATTCATAGCCGGCGAGACACTGGCACTGGCCCACGGGAACCACCCACTCGCCCTCTGCGGTGCAGTAGATGCGTGGGGTGGACTGACTCACGGCGTTCTCCACGCAGGCGCCCTCCACCTCCCGCAGAGCGTCGGCCACCGTCTCCGGGAAAGCGGCCAGGCTCTGCACGGTGGACGGGCACGTCTTGTAGTACACGCGCACCGAGAGGATCCCCACGCAGGCGCCCATGTCCTGGAAGGCCAGGTAGAAGCCCTTCCGGGACAGCGGGCCCACCGTCTTCGTCTCGGTGTTGACCAGCAGCACATGGTCTCGCGTCACCTCGTCCGGGGCGATGGTGGCCACTTTGCGGAACTGGCTCTTGCGGAAGTTGGTGCCCACATCGGCGTCCGTCTCGTAGATGAAGAAGTTGAAGGTCTCCTTGCAGGACACGGAGGCGCCGTCGAAGCTGTTGCAGTCGCGCACGGTGAAGCGGAGCTCCACGGAAACGCGCGTGGCGCCCGGACGCCGCTGGATGAAGGTGGTGCGCAACCAGTTGTCCTGGTCGGCGGCGTCTATGTTGCACACGCTGTACGTGTAGAAGAGCGAGCCGTTCACCACCGTCTGCACTATCTCCCACTGGAAGAGGGAAAAATAAACATCAACTGTGACTCCTGTGAGGCTTTGTTTCATAGACTGGCAGAGGTGGCAAAATATTCAAACTGAAGTACAGATACTTGTGTGATTAAAAAACTAGTAAAAGTAGAAGTACTGATTCAACTCCTTTACTGAGGTAAAAGCGTAAGACTGAACGATACTCAAGCACAAAAGAAAAGTATTAAGTACAAAAAGAAAATTACTTTTCAATGACTGTACACACAATACCCTATTTGATTGCTAATTAGCATTGGCTCTGCCTTTTATGTTAATAGAGATATATATAAATAAAAATGAGACCAAGATAATTAATTTTGAAAACCTTTCTCCTCCATTAACAACTTATGATGAGTCACTTTTCAATGAAACCAAGATTGAACTTTTTGGCCATTATTCCAAAATGTCAGCGGTCATATTAATGGTGGAAAAACTTTTGAAGTAATTCATCTTGGTCTCATTTTTATAGGTCACGAAAACCCTGCATTTGAACAACGGCATGTACATTTTGTTGTATCTACTAAGTAGCGGAGCTGGGCATTTTACTAAAATTACGCGGTCCGTTTATTGCCTTCCGCCTGCAGCCAGGGTACCCTTTCGCCGTCAGTCTATCCGCCTTTTTGTCCGGCCGGACCAAATATTAATTGCTTATAGGCCGATCCGCCGAAGCATTTTAAATGGGCTTCCGTTAGCGTTTCCGTCCAGCAACTTCAACCAGCACCCCGAGCGATATTTGAAACTAAACAATCGCCGTGACATGTAAGCCTCACAGCGGCCAGACTAAATGAATCTCCTTTTAGGACCCAGAATCTGTCAAAAAGCCTCGGCCCCGGCCAACGGGAAACGGAAGCCCCACCGTGAAAACACTCGACCGACGACTACATAGACGGAAAAATTGGGCTTCCGACTATGCTTAATCCATCTATTTTTTTTTTTACGTTTCACGTCGTTCGTTTGTCGCCTATCATGGGCGGATAGGCGGTCCGGTCCGTCACATAGGTGGAATGCCCAGCTTTGCTAAGTACTGTACAGAAACAAAGAATGTGGACTTTGTTAGTTCCCACTACTGTCGATGGGACCCTTCTTGTTTGGTGTAGGAAGAAGAAAACGAAACACAGTTGTGAGCTCGAGCTTGTTTTCCACACGTTAGCATTATTGGCCTGGACATGTGTCGACGTGTGTGGTTTTCCAGTAACACACAAGGGCCCCCCCATGTGTGTGTATGTGTGTTTGTGTGACTGTGACGCACACACAAATCCAACAAATACTACTGTGGAATGCAAACTAACATTTGTGGCAGTTAATTGCGCTTTATAGTCACTTGCCGCATTGCAATTAAAGAATCTTAAGAGACGGGAAGCAGTGGCGAGTCGTGAGATTCGAAGTCCTTTTTCAGCACTCGCATCCCTCTACTGTGCTTCAAAAGGCGTGACTTTTTCTTTTATGGGGAGTTAATTAGGGTAATTTAAAGACTGGATCAAACAGGAGACCATAATTATTATTACGCGGGTTTCTGGGTTTATCATGATCATGACGCACAACATTGTATCCGTCTCTCCTCATGTTTTTTAGGAAATTTTGGGAAGTTCAGATGAAACCAAATGTAATGCCAAAGGTATGTTTGACACAACGCAGCTCATCACCAAAAGGGCACCAAACAGTGACTAAAGTGAAGCATGCTTTGTGGCTGTTTGACTTCATCTGGAACTGCCACTTTAGACAAGGCGGAAGGAATTATGAGCACGTCAAAAAAACAGTGTCAGTGTTTGCACTAAAACATCAGGCTTCTGTTAGAAAGTGAAGAAAATGCCTAATGAAATTAATGTGTGTTTCATCAGAGTCACTTTAAATGGTGGCAGGTTTGGTTAATTTTGAACAGAGCATGTTACAAATGAGTGTGCACACTGTACACATTATCTCAGTTGTTTAGTCTTAATTACATTCCCAAAGATTTTTTTGTTTATTATTATTATTATTATTAGTTGTGCAAGTTATAGTCCAACAATGGTGGAAAACCTTTGAAAGGATTTATCTTGGACTCGGATTTGTTTATATTGCATACCCGACAACCCCGGGTTGTACTAAATTTTACGCAAGTTGTAATTTGCCCTTAAATATCTGTATATAATCTTACACAATACACATTATTTTTGAATGGCTGCTGTCGCGTAAACAGAAATCAGCGAGTGTTTGAAAAGGTGTTTCCACCTGGACAAATTACACCAAAAGTGTATAACTTGACAGGTATGATTTTGGGGAAAAAAAACAAACAAACTGGCATTTGAACAGGGGTGTGTAGACTTTTTATATCCACTGTCCAAGACCCCAACGTGAAACCACTGTTTGTGATGACTTAAGACTTCACAACATAATGACTAAATATGATATGTACAAAGTACACTGAGATAAAAGCAACCTTCCGACCAGGCCAGGGAATCCCAGGACCATAAAACACGTGTTGGGATCTTTTTGGACTTGCACTATATCACCAGCCGTGTCTTGTTTCTTTTTTTAGACTAAAAACCACTCGACTATAGATAGAGGGATGTTTCCGGGCCTGCTATAGTGTACCTACAATGACACAAGGCTGCTGCTACTGTATATGCCAAGTCTCGGTGGGACACTTTGGATGAATTTACACTGCATGGTTCAAGTGACACAGTTCCGGTGTTTTGATCTCAGGTGACACAATTGGGATGTGCGTCAAGGCATATTGGATATCTTCAGACCGGAATCAGGCCTCTTCCAAATGTGAATCCAAATCCAGTATGTATAGGATAGCTGCCAATGCGAGTGCAGCAAATGCACAGATCGCGTGCACGTCTGCCCAAACAACACAAATAAACATCCGTTGTAGATCTAAATTACAGATAAAGCGGAGAAAAATATGGTCTAAATAGTCCACATTATATGTTTCCACGGTTAAGTAAGCCATTTAAACACATTGAGTTTCATGGGCAGTGGAGTTACTGTATGTGGGTGTGTTATAAATTATTAGGGGAAAATCAGAACAGATCCAATGAAACGCTATGTGAAATGTAATATTTGCATTATGGACTAACGTTTACTTCCCTGTTGTCACTGCCCTGTGTTGACACTTGTGGAATAATTTACATGAAGTTTGGATTATGGAATCGTGCATGTTGCTGTTCCATGTGTTCATGTTAGTGTAAACACAGCTATGCTGAATGTGTGTCACTTTAAATGCTCATGTAAATTAAAAAACATAACCTGATCTTTGTAAATGTCGGATGTATTGGCATCATAGACTCCAAACACCATCCGGATGTCAAAAATGATCAATTACACGTCCATCACTAGCCGAGAGGCCCTTTTAAACATCATTAAACTCTAAATACATCACAGAAGAGAAAGTCTTTGACCCCCGAGGTTTTAAAAATGCTGGTCGGGTATAAATACTCACCCCGTTCTCATATGGCAGCGTCAGCCAGCCCAGCTCTCCTCCTGAAGACCTCATGTCCAGCAATACTTCTGTAGACACACGCAGAAATGAGTTATAAACAGCTATTAATCCATCCACACCGACATGCAAAATACTACTGTGGAGTACCAACTAACATTTGTGGCATTGAAATTAAAGAGTTTTAAGCGATAGGGAAGCAGTGACGAGTCATGGGATTTAAGAGTCCTTTTCCCGCACTCGAATGCTGGTAGTACTACTGTGCTTCATCACTTTATGAGAAATGAATAAGGGGATATTAAAGCAGACATCAAAAAGAGGAAATATGATTATATATTACTGGGGGTCCAGTACGATGGTGCCGAAATTTTGAGGTTGCGAATGGCGTAATAATATGTGGTTATGCAACACAAGAAGGCATGCTCACTAACCGTCGTACTTATTCCTTTTCATTGGATTGTTTTAGAATTATGGCCTAAAAGTGTTTTTCAAATTAATATTTATTATAGTTATGACTTTACTAGCGCACTAGCAAAGTTTAGTTAGCCATTGTTAACACCTGTAGTGGCAAGGGCCAGTTGGTGAGATGGCTCTAATTGATATTCATAATTCATCTTCATCACTGCTTGTTTTTCACCCTTTTTCACAGCTCTCTAGTTTTTATGTTGTTACATATCAAATAAATTAGAGGTGCACTAATCGATTATCCAATTAATCGCTAATTATTTTTTCTAATCGATGAATCGTTTAGAGACATTTTTTAAATTAAAAATTGTCCATATGCTCGGAATTCCATCTTCTCAGCAGTAAATATGATTCTATATGTATTTCTGTAGTCATCCAATAATCAATGATCAACAGATTAATCGATTATTCAAATAATCATTAGCTGCAGCCATAAAATATATTAAAATGTACCAATCTATTTAGTGATATTACAAGGTAACCAAAAAAAAAATATCTGGAAAATATTGTATATAACTTAAATGTTTTTTTAATACAAACTTGTGCTGGTAATGTTTAATCTAAAAAGTCAATTCCTTTTTTTTTAAATATAGGACCTTATTCGAGTAACATAGCAATTGGAGTTTTTTTGGGGTGGGTTAATAAAAACAAACTTTTTTCTGGTAATATTATTGTTTGCTTTTTGTAATATTACAGCTTTAATCTAATAAATATGACTTTTTCTTGTAAATCTAAACTTAATTTTCTCAAAACTATGACATCTCACAATATGCCATTTTTTCAAACACCTGTTTGCTTCACAATTGCTTGTTTTTGACCCAAGACAGCCCTTTGGCTTTCATGTTGGTTACACACATAATTAGAATAAACACAGTGAAGGGTCCTCTGTTTATGACAGTCCCACCAAATGCCGTTTTGAGATTAAGAATGCAATCAACTAATTTGAAGAATGAGTCATATTTTTAAAAATGATTTAAATTACACGTGGGATACACAGTTGGTCTCCAAAAGAGAGTTAAAACAAGAAAACAGTGCAACTACAAAGGAACCACAATATACAGGCTATATTTTATACAGGCTATGAGACTGTTAAATGTAAAGATATTGTGGCTTGCGTACGTGTGGTTTTTTTTGTGCGTGTGTGTGTACTGGAAGTACAACAAAGAAAGTCCAGCGCGTGCGTGCTGCGTTCAGGGAACCATCAGCTTTTATCGGGAGTTCAGGGGCCACATGCCAGCTCCATTGGCAGTCTAATCAAGCATGTCGGTGTGATTCAACACATCATTAAGCGTGAAGAAACATCTCTAATCGTGTCTGGAAAAGGCGTGGGCACAACAGTTCAATACAACACAGTATGCAGTTTGAAGTGAAACTACAGATGGAGTGAGACATGTCGGGGCATCTTGCACAGGTGCTCCCACGCCCCGAGGCTCAGTGACGCCATCCAATAATCATTCAATAATCATGTAAAACGTCTGGATTTTAGTCCCAAATTGTTTTAATTCTGAGCCGTTTCGCTCTCCATAACGTTTGAAAAGATTCGGAGAGAGTTACTTTTTAGAAAGGTAAGTAGTGACAAAGACAGTTTGAGAAGTTATTAGTTGATTTAAAACGAGAAAACGTCATAGCGGGCGCTGAAATACCAAACTCCTGACTCACGAGTTCGGCTAAAAAGAAGCAAACTTTCATTTTTAATACAAAAAGTCACTCACGTTCTTTCGACTGCAGGCTGACGAAAATGGCGTTGATGAATAAAAAGACAAACAAGTGAAGACGCCGGTGCTCCATGCTTTCGTTTGAAAATAAAATGTATCCTTTCGACTCTCTCCAACTCCTCCTCCGACGAGCCTCCGACCGACCGCCTGACTGACTGGAGCACAAGCCACCAAGCCAAGGCAGCCCATTGAGAAAACAGGTGGCGTCACGTGACGTCATTCATACCGCCTCCTTGCGTCCTATGGAATGTGGGAAGTGTTCCCAATATGGGTATTGCAGGGCGGGGCTACACCTGGCTCACGAGGAAGCGGGGTGACTATTCGACTATCCGACTGTCAATCAACTTGGAAAATATGATTGCATATTTCCAAGGTATTTTTCAAGATTAAAACCCAAAGTGTATTTCCCTTGTGGATGAATAAAGTATGTAGCCTATCTATATTAAAGTTGTAATGTTATGAGAGAAAAATATTGTATTTTTTAGATAACAATCTTGTATATTTTGGAGATTAAAGATGCAATTTTATGAGAAAAGACAACTTTTTCTTTTGACATAAAATGTCATATATTTTCGATATAAAAGTTGCATATTTGAGAAAAACTAATATTTTCAATATTAAAGATTATTTTCAAGATAAAAAGTGTTATTTTTCCTCATTATAGACGGTGTGTATTTTGGAAGTTAAAGCTGTATTATTGACAAGATAAAGTCATGAATTTTGACCAGAATAAAGTTGTGTATATTTTTTGAGATTCAAGGTGCAATCTTACTGAATAAAGGTGTGTATTTTCCAGGGGGAAAAGTCATTTTTTTCCAGTTAAAAACTCACATATTTTTGCGATTAGTCACAATGTTACGAGGAAAAAAGTAATATATGTTAACAAGTTAACACAGCAGTATCTTTTAAAGATAAAAAGTAGTGTATTTTCAAGATTATAGTCGTAATGTTTTGCAAGAATGATGTTGTGTATTCTTGATATAAAAAGTCTAATTTTTTTATCTTTTTGTCCTATTAGAAGAAGGAAGTTGCATATTTTCTAGATAAAAAGTTTTGTATTTCTGTGATTTAAATAATATTACAAGAATAAAGATATATATTATCAGGAAAAGTTGCATATTTCAAGATAAAAAGTTTGATATTTCCAAGAATAAATCGAAAAGCTAGGCAGCTTTCTTTATTTAGCACATTATACACAATGTGACTCAGTGTGCTTCACATACTGTGATTAAAAGAATAACATTTAAAAGCATTTACACAGAAAAGAGTTAAAGACATTTACAAAGCAAAGTAAATATATAAAAAATAGCTGCCAAACGTAGCTTGTTAAAGTCTGAAGATTCTGAGAATAATGTCAGATACAAATAAATCTTTGGAAGAACTCTTATAAAAAAAAAACATGAAACATGTGATTTCCAAATATTCATGATAAAAAAAAACAAAAGTCAGTCCAATTAAATTTAATATAAGTTTGGAGAGCTGAACTGGCTCTGCTATAGGAAAATTGTGTCCCACTCCTGTGCTAGATAATGATGACTAAAATCAATATATTAGTGCAGGGAGAGTGGATTGTGTCACCACACCATCCATCAATATTACCAGTACTCCCACACACATATTTCACAGTACACAAAATACAGATGGCCCACTTTTAAATCACAAAAAAAAAATGTTTTCCAAGTATAAGCACATATCCAATGTTGAACATCTCACTGAAGTGTACAGAGTTAAATGAGTGCTTACATCATGACTGCAAATGGATGCAATTAAAGTGTTGATCGATGGCTACAGATGACACAGTGTTTGAAATGATGTCACATTTTGTGTGGGCTAACTTTGAATTTGAATGAAATCCTGATGTGCTATCCTGAGATGAACTTTCTTGTAACTTTTCAATTAGTAGACCGTTCAAATGTATCTACGCTTTAGTCGCCGGTGTTATAATCAGACAATGTTTTGGAGCAAGTAATTGCCCAAATCATCCCCCCCCGTCTCACATTGGACTTATCTTTCCCACGACTGGCAAAGGAGGGGTCAAGTGGGGGTAGGTGGCCCCGGTATGAATATATGACTACTAATGAGATGCTCTTCATAAAAGAGCCTTTGGGTATGAATATGTGTCCGCAAAGACGACGGGGACAACGCTGTCACCTAGCAACATTGATGGGAGGAATTTTAGGAGTCAAGTCCTCTCTGTGAAGCGGTGCGCACTTGGAAACAAGAGCCCCTCTGCACAGACGGCCAGCCTGACAAAGGCCCACTTTGGGCCCCACTCTCTAAAAAAAAAAAGAAAAAAAAAAAAAAATCAACGGACGAGGTGGATATTGTCACATGCGAATTAATCAAACAACAACACGAGTGAAAGATGTTGCTGGAGAAAAATACATGAACAAGTTAAGTGATGAATTGAGTCTTATTGACCTTTTCAATCGCTTCAATGGCGTACGAGTGTAAATTGTAGTTAAACACAATAAGTGTCCGTCCAACAAGAGTGGGAGAGCACACAAGTGTGTTATGCTATTCAGGGCATTTAGTTTGCACTTTTGTGGTTTGGATGAGGGGGATTGGCCGACGACCAGTCCAGGGTGTGTCTCACTTCTCTCGCTTTTGCAGCTGGGATCAGAAGAAAAAGTTGTAGGCGTACAGTATGTGTTGGAGGTAAAGACAAATATATGTTTTGAATATGAGGAATATGAGTTACGAAGCAAAATCCTCCCATTTTAGCCATCTCAGGTCGCGACCATTTTGCCACTTTCTTACAACTGAAAATGACATCACAGTTGCTCAGGGCTCAGGTAACGACCAATCAAGGCTCACCTGTTGTCTGAAACTGAGCCATGATTGGTCGTTGCCTGAGCCTTGAGCAACTGTGATGTCATTTTCGGTCGACAGCAAGTGACAAAATGGCATGGACAAACAGGTGGATTTCACTACTTAACTCATATTCCTCAAATGCAATATTAATCAGAATGCTGTGTTTAGACTAATGGGACTGCATGGAACATATTCTTGTAAAGAAAATGTTTTGTGTTGTCTTCCACTTTAACATCACAATACTACGAGAATGAAGTTGTATTACGAACGTTACGTGACCAAACTCATGCAACCAAGGACAAAACTCAGAAAACAGGTGAGCCGATTGATTATTTGATAGAATTTTCAGAGGGATACTCAAAAACTAAAATATTTAATCACCGCAGCCCTACAAATCCCATGTTACATTGTCATATTTTGCAGTGTTTAATAAAAGCATTGATTCTGTTCCACAGGATTAACCTGCAAAAGATATTGCTCCTCAAATGAAGCCAGTGACATGAAGTTATTTTGAGCCATGGCGTGCTATTTTTACATATTAAAAAATTACTTTACATTACTCATCCGACATTTTATTTCAAGGCCATATCGCCGAGCCCTACTACCACTTGTTACATGGATGCCCCCCCCCCCTACCCCACCAGCACCTTAGAAAAAAAGTGAAAATCTCAGCACATCCTGAGCAATCCTTCACTTTCAAATCAGCCATTGCACTTTGTATTCCAGCATGAACGGCCACTTCATCTCGAGCACCCCAAGTATAACACTTTCTCTCGTCCCTATAGTCCTTTTCGATACGTGAGGTGTTACCTCGAAGCGTGTTAACGTGCACTTCCCCCCCACTCTCCCCGACAAGTATTTTCTGTTGTCCCCATCGAGTCAGGGGTGCCAAAGGTTAACACCCCCTCTAACGTGCAAGTATGCAAACGCTCGACACACAATGTGAGCTTCTTTTGATTGAACTGACAGAGCATGAGGCCTAGGAGCACTCCAAACACCCCCCCCCCCATTTCCCACCCTAACCACCCCCTCGTCACTAGCTTCTGAGGGGCGATGACAGCACAAAAAAAAAAAGTGCCTCTCAGCGGGGGCAGGGTGGCGGCGGAGGGGGCTGGATCTGTGTTTTGTGGGTCAGCGAGCAGCGGCTCAAGCGGCAACGTCACGTCATTCAGCACCCCTCACCCCGCTGCCCCTCACGCCTCCTCGTGCTGTCGGCAAACACGGAGATGCGCCTCTATTCAAAGCAACAGGGGAGATTTTGTGGGCCGCTAACACGAAATCCATTCTCGCAGTTACCCCCCCACCCTAACCGCAACCCTCAAAACTCTTGTTAAGAGTGATGGATTCACGCCTTTGTTCATGCAATTTAAGTTTTTTTGTCTCAGCAGCGCTCTGAGGTCTGCAAACTCAACTCAATTAGTGGATCACAGGTTTCAAGGCAAACATGGTGAAGTAGCATTAGCTTTTATGCTGCATGCAAATGGAATAAGTTGGCAACAGAAGTGAAGTCAGCAACAAGTATAAATGCCTTTAGATCCAGGTCAAAAACTAGGCCCCATAGCTTTTAAAGCGGAAGTCAACCCAAACATATTTTTTCAAGAATATGTTCGATGCAAGCACGTCCGCCTCACAGTTCAGAGGTCGTGGGTTCGATCCCGGCTCCGGCCTCCCTGTGTGGAGTTTGCATGTTCTCCCCGTGCCTGCGTGGGTTTTCTCCGGGCACTCCGGTTTCCTCCCACATTCCAAAAAACATACATGGTAAGTTGATTGGGCACCTTAAATTGGCCCTAGGTGTGATTGTGAGTGCGGATGTTTGTCTTTGTGTGCCCTGCGATTGGCTGGCAACCAATTCAGGGTGTCGCCCACCTACTGCCTGAAGACAGCTGGGATAGGCTCCAGCACGCCCCGTGACCCTTATGAGGATAAGCGGTATCGATAATGGATGGATGGATGTTCTATGCAGGCCCACTATTTGAAGCAAGCCAATATGCTTAATATGAAATATGACTTAAGCAGCAAAATCCATTTTTAGCCTCTCTGGGCGTGGAAAATTTGTGGCTTCTGTCGACTTAAAATGACATCACAAATGCGCAGGGCTCAGATAACGAGCAATCGTAGCTTAGCTTCAGAAAACAGGTGAGTCGTGATTGGTTGTTATCTGAGCCTTGAGGGTCTGATTGACAAAATGGCCCCTTAAGACGCCTAAAAAGGGATGTATTTTGCTGCTTAACTCATATTTCCTATTACGTCATCATATTGCCTTGTTTCAACTAGTGGGCATGCATATACTTGAAAACATATATGTTTGGGTTGACTTCTATTTGCAATATGGGCACATCTGCTTCTTTCCCACGATGCACCAACCTTTAAAGTAGAAGTCAACCCAAACATATATTTTTTCAAGAATATGTTCTATGCAAACCCACTAGTTGAAACTAGGAATTCTGCTAAATATTGTGTTTGTGGAATAAGAGTTAATCCACCCGTTTTTAGCCATCTCTGGGGCGGCCATTTTGTCATTTCTGTCGACTGAAAATGACATCACAACTGCTCAGGGCTCAGGTAACGACCAATCACGGCTGACCTGTTTTCTGAAGCTGAGCCGGGATTGGTCGCTACCTTTTAAAATGCACTTTTAAAATCAATTTGACTACACGGTCTTTTTGTCATTTCAGAAAGCTAATTTTTGTTTCCTTTGCTTTTCAACGTCTTTCAGTCTTTTCTTCGGAAATGCATTTAATGTTGTTAATGCATGTTCTGTTAGACATTTTAATAAGCTTCTTTTGTTCACTTTGCTTTGCCTTTGAATGTCTTCAGCTGTTTTTTTTGTTAATACTGTTTGGTGTGCTTTTGGTTGTGTGAAGTACATTGAGTTGCCTTGTATGTATAAAATGTGCTATATAAATATAACTACCTTACCTTGTGCATTAACTTACTAACAGATGAAAAACTATCCACATAGTGGCATGCATCCACCTGAGGGGGCGGGGGGGGGGGGGGGGGGCATTCCAAATAACTCCGCCTCTACCAACCCCTCGCCACCCTCCCCGTTTTTTGCCAAGCAATTCCCCAGATTCATGTCAAGCACAAAAATATTCCATCTGTGGCTCGTTAACCATAGTTTTTGAAGGGAATCCCCGAACAAAGTGTACCCCAGCTTCTCTCACCAAAAAGTCAGCTGGGCTAGGCTCCAACTTCCGGCAACACTAATGAGAACAAGCGCTACACAAAACGGTTGAATTTGTTTCCTATGCTTGTTGAAACTGTGCAAGCCATTGCCGAAACAATGACATCATCATCTCAGGTTCATCACATGCATGTACTTGTAAAGCACCGCATTCTTAAAACACTCAACACTGCCCATCTTCAAACAAGTCACAGAGACGATCATTGTGGATGTAGTACGCGTAAGCGTGCCACCTTTTTTCTAACATTCTGTGTGGTCTTCTGCTAAAAAACTCCACACACCCCTCCTGAAAACAAGCCCTACCGCCCAAATGGAATCCGGGGTGCGCATCGCCCGTATCAACCCACTCCATGTGCGCCGTAGCGTTGCGAGACAAAAGCGAGAGCGTGCTCCGACAAGTGGCTCTCTTCTGAAGAGGGGAAATGTGAGAATGCGGCGGGAGAACACAGGCATGACTCATACATAGCTGGCTTAAGTCTATTAGTGACTTCTGGCCTTGTCGCTCATCGTGCCGCGCATGACGCTGACCTCGCTGATCCGAGAGCAGCTGCACGATAATGAACGCTTCAGGTAGACAGGACGCTCTTTTAAGAAATGAGACACAAGCAAGACAGGGCCGTCTATTCTTTGAAAGATAAAACGACTACAAACTAGAATGGCACTCAGCGTAGTTCAGCTCTGATCTGAAGTACACTGAATATAATAATATAAACACAGCACTTGTCTTCGCTCTCATTTTTCATGATGTCATTTTAAAGTTTTAAAGGGTAAGTCAACCCAAACATATTTTTTTCAAGAATATGTTCTATGCAAACCCACTAGTTGAAACAAGGCATTCTGGTAAATATTGCATTTGTGGAATAAGAGATAATCCACCCGTTTTTAGCCATCTCTCGGGCGGCCATTTTGTCACTTCTGTCGACAGAAAATGACGTCATAGTTGCTCAGGGCTCAGCTAATGACCACTCACGGCTGACCTGTTTTCTGAAGCTGAGCTGTGATTGGTCGTTACCTCAGCCCCGAGCAATTGTGATGTCATTTTTAGTTGACACAAGTGACAAAATGGAGACGGCTAAAAGGGGGTGATTTGCACTGATAATCCATCTACCTCTCTGGTTTGTCATATCAAGATTCTGATGAGAAAGCATGATTAGCAGGTGTGTAACTTGTTGGACATTTAACTAAATCACTAAATTTTGCTCGTCCGTCATTCGTCATCCGTCAGCAGCCAGGGTACTCGTCCGTCATCCGTTTGACATTTTTTACGACGAACCGAATTGTAATCGTCAGTCCATCAGTCAGTCTGTCAGTTAAGTCCATCAGTTAGTCCGTCAGAAGTTAGTCGGTCCATCATTAAACCCCCCCCCCCAAAAAAAAAAACCTCAGCAAAACGGGCATCTGACAGTGACCGGCACTGACTGACGAAAAAAAACACTTCCGTCAGCGCAGTGCAGTCTAACAGAATGAGGATTTATCAAAGGATTAACTATGTGCATGTATTTTGCTTTTTTCTTTGGCTTTTGAGCATCTGCAACAGTGTTACATCCTGTAACAAAGGCTGAAATCATAGAAGTCGTAATCTCTGTTAATTGTGCTGCTTTACGTTCTGTATTGAAATAAGTAACAGGTTGTGTATTCAGATTCCTTCCATGCTGTGTTCCCTATAATCCTCCATGTCTGGCAAGTCGAATTGGGGGTTGGGAAGAGGGGCCCAACTAACTAAAAGTGAAATCTCCTCTCGTGAGGAGCTGTAATGGATGTTGGTTGGGGGGCCTAATAAAGATGACAGCACACATTCATATGCGTTCTCTTGTGTGCTCAGCTTGACCAAGTCTGCCTCGCAAGCCTTAACAAAGGGGAGGAAGGAAGCCGGGGGGCTGAGTAAAATGCCTCGGGGGGTGTGGGCGAAAACACGCACGCACACACACACGCGCGCGCGCGCCGACGCCCACAGCCACACATACCATCCAAACAGCGGTCCTCCAGCTTGCGCCCTGTGGGTCTCTTAAGCCTGAAGTTTGGGACAGCTGCGCTAGAATGCTTGACATGTGCTTACGCTTACTTTAGTGGCAAACTCCTGCACACCCCCACACACACATTATTTATTTATTTATAAGATATACATTTGTTAAAGTTTGTGGGAAAGGATGTTTTATTTCCGTTAGTTAGCTTAGCTTGGAAAAAATTGGCTTCCAACTATGCTTATTCCGGCGGACCGGTCCGTCACATAGGTATATATCCATCCATCCATTCATCCATTATCGATACCGCTTCTCCTCACAAGGGTCGCGGGGCGTGCTGGAGCCTATCCCAGCTGTCTTTGGGCAGTAGGCGGGGGACACCCTGAATTGGTTGCCAGCCAATCGCAGGGCACACAGAGACAAACATCCGCACTCACAATCACACCTTGGGGCAATTTAGAGAGTCCAATCAACTTACCATGCATGTTTTTGGAATGTGGGAGAAAAAAAGAAATATATATATATATAGCATGTCCGCCTCACAGTTCAGAGGTCGTTCGATTCCGGCTCCGGCCTCCATGTGTGGAGTTTGCATGTTCTCCCCGTGCCTGCGTGGGTTTTCTCCGGGTACTCCGGTTTCCTCCCACATTCCAAAAACATGGTTTGTAAGTTGATTGGACTCTCTAAATTGCCCCTAGGTGTGATTGTGAGTGCGGATGTTTGTCTCTGTGTGCCCTGCGATTGGCTGGCAACCAATTCAGGGTGTCCCCTGCCTACTGCCCGAAGACAGCTGTGATAGGCTTCAGCACGCCCCACGACCCTTGTGAGGATAAGCGGTATCGATAATGGATGGATATATATATACGGCACAAACGTTGAAAATCCACATATAATTGATGACCATTGAAATACATAGAATTTTTTGGTTTGTTTGTTAAACCCCCCAAATTCCTCGGAAATCACAGATAATCATTCAATGTGTGGGTAATAAGGGGGGGTCAATAATCCCCCGTCGCCCCCAAAAAAAACAACTAAAAAAAACAGCCAATATGCAAATCCGAGGGAACAGGAAATATGAGTATGCGGGGGCCCACTTTTCACACACACACGTGTACGCACCCACACATACCAACCAAACAGTGACCCTCCAGATTGCACCCTGTGGTTCTCTTAAGTCTGAAGCTATAAGTGACAGCTGGGTTGGCATACTCTTACACACACAAACACACACCCGCACACGCACATGCACACCCACACACACACGCATACACACGCACATGCGCACGCACACATACGCACACACAGGATGCACCATCCTGTTTACGGTTTACTTTTCACAGTGGCCGGCCAGCCTGGGAGGCCACTGTGGTGGCATTACAGCTGTTTGCCAGCTCGTGTACGGACGCTTTGCTGTGAAATTTCGGGGTTGAACTACAACAAACAGTTCAAATTGAATTTTGAATTGTGTCAACAGCAACTGGGCGACAAAGTGGCTGTTTTTTTTTCCTATTTTTGTGTATGTTTTGATTTTTGTAGGCTTTGATCACAATTCTCATCTTCAGTCAGCGTGGAATTTTCGAATTGTAAGTAATGTCAAAATGGCGGTGACAAAGGTGGTGGTGCAACCAAGTTGAATAAAATTATTTATTTAAGAGTAATTCAGCATAATTGACACACATTTGAAATAATGATTTTAAAGTTATAAGTGATCGTATTTATTTTCATTTATAAAAAGTAACATATAGGTCAAGAAAACTGACTTTGTATTGGAAAAAAATGTCCCATGACCGTTCCACTGTTGGAAATGTATTCATTTAAATTTTTAGATTCTATTATTAAAGTTCTCTGTGGATTTAAAAAAAATAGAAAACATATTTCAGTTTTTATGTTTTTATATTTATTGGTATTTCCTAAAGTTGCTTTTAAATTATTTTACTTAATATTTTTGGAAAATAATAATAATAATAATATTTCTTTAAATTTTGTTGAATAGCATGAATTTCTTTAAATTATCATTATTTTATTTTTTAAATATTTTATGTTCAAAAAATATTTGTTTAGAATGTTCTTTTTTTTTTAAATATATATATATTTAGAATATGTATATATTTTTTAAGATTAGAAATCTTTCTTTGATTTTTGCCATGTATTGGAATTTTTCCATTCATTCATTCGTTTTCTGAACCTCCGATCCTCACCAGGGTTGTGTGTGTGTGCTTTAGTATTTTTATTTTTAGGTATCAATTTGGTACATCCCAAAAATATGTTGATAATAATTTGTAAATTGTATGAAACAACAAAATGCTCCAGCTGTCCTGCTAGATAAATATAAAATATTTCTTCTTTGACTGGAAAAACAAGCGGACATAAAACTGAAAATGGTAATGTATGTAATGACATGTAAAGCTTTAAGCTGCTTGACAGACATGCTTTGGAATGGGAGCTGCTCAATAAAGGGAAGGTCCTGCATTGACAACTGGTCAGCAGTCAAAGGGAGGACCCGGGTCAGCAGTGTGGTCCACAACAATTGGATCATTATTTGGCCAAAAGGGACACCTGTTTTGTTTGTGGTGGGCCGTCATTTGGGAGGGTGATGTCGCCACACAGCTGAACAATGTGTGGAGCCACTTTCTTACACCTAGGCTAAAATTAATTAGTTACATTTTTCAGATTCCAGATTCGTTTTTCAGTGCTGGCATTTCATTTATGGTTTACAGTAATCCCCTCTCCATTGAGGGGGTTACATTCCAGACCACTCCTGCAAAAAGTGAAATCTGTGATAAGGAAATACCATATTTAAATACACTCTAGGCATGTTTGATATACGGCAGTTAGTATTTTTTTCAGGTCTTTTAACACACTTTTAAAATAATAATGATTTGAAAATAACACATTGAAACACATAATAAATTGAGAGAGAAAGCAAGACCAATGGATAACCCCCCAAAAAATTACAGAGTAACAGTGCACCGAGCCTTCTTTGTGTTTACACTAAATAAATCCCGTTTTTTACCCCAAATTGACAAATTTATCTTATCATCTCACAATGTACTGTACGTCACTAATCATGTCCAAAGATGCATTACACACATTGTATTATAAAATGAACCTACAGCTGCCACTTTCTGTGGGCCTGACTAGCAGGATTGAAGTGAAATGTCCTTCAATAAGACTGGGGAACAATTTGGGGGGAAAAAATCCTGTTGGGTTAGATTTTTATGCTGATTAAAACTAAAATTTCCATGCTGATCTCAGCCATAGCAAGACTTGCCATCTTATTACGATTGGACTCATTTACAGCTACGTGGCAACTTGTTTGTGCAGTCAAAATTGAGACGGTGAGAGAAGTGTGCAGCTCCCAATAGGCCAGTTCAATCAATATCTGCAAACAGAAAGATAGCATCGTGGGAATTAAGACGATTCGTGCTGGCTTTTCTCTTAACCTTGTAACCATGTTGTAAATTCTTTTTCATGCTGTTTTTTTCTAGTTTTCAAAGCTTGAAAGTATTTCATCAATTCAACTATTTGCATTGATACGAGCTCTTTCATTAATTAATTCATTCATTCATTCATTCATTCATTCATTCATTCATTTATTCATTCTGTCTGTCTGTCTTTTTTTCTTTCTTTCTGTTTGTCTGTCTGTCTTTTTTTTCTTTCTTTCTTTCTGTTTGTCTTTCTTTCTTTCTTTCTGTCTGTCTTTTTTTCTTTCTGTCTGTCTTTTTTTCTTTCTTTCTTTCTTTCTTTCTTTCTTTCTTTCTTTCTTTCTTTCTTTCTTTCTTTCTTTCTTTCTTTCTTTCTTTCTTTCTACGAGGATCTCAACCCTTGAGAAAACTGACATCAGTTTTGGATACTGCACCCAAAAATGACCGAAAAACAGCTGTTAGAATTTAACTCGACAAAAAATTGTGTTTCCCAGTTCAATCTAATCGCCAGCAAAAACTAGACTGAGATGAAATACTGTACTTCCTGATTTCAATATTATTTAGTCAAATTTACGGCGTTAAATTAAATAGGGTGCCGCAATCTAGTGGTGGATAGTGGCATTACACACAAAGTAAACAATAAGACTGTTATGAATTGTAAAAAATAAATAAATAAAAAGGGACGTAGAGGGACCTTGAACCAGTAACCCGTGATGGTGATGGAGAGGAGAAGTACCCCTCACAGCGTTCAGCTGCCCCCTAAGAGACGGTCTGACACACCAGGGGTGATTGATGCAAGCATCGACAGTGGCACTTCCCTTACAGTACTAGATGTTTAAAAGAACAATGCAACATTTCAAGTGTTTTTTTAAACAACCATAAACTGTGCCGTCATCCAAAATAATGTTAAAATGAATAAGCGGGGAAATGGTTAGACTGTAGGACTCGAGCTGAATGTAGGACGGCATGCATCAGAGGCATGGTGTCACGTGACCAGAGTAGGAAGTGTACGACTGGTGCACAAACGTTGACACAAAATGGGTTTCTGGTACGTTTAAGTATTTTTTTTAATCATTTTGTTAGTCATTTATGTGTGTTGTATAGTCGCCGTTAGACATTTGGTCTGTCCACCCCCCATAAATGTATTACGTCAACGCGGAAGTGGAGTTTCACAGGTAGCAGGTGGAATCAAACGATGTCCAACTTTTATGCAACTTTATCTAACTGTATGTAGATAAGTCACGGCTTTTTAACATAATTTTAGTCTTGTCATACTTTGCTTGTGGTAAATTTTGTGAAGTCGTGTACAAAGGCTCCAATATAGCTTGAAGGAAAAAAGGAGCATAGTTATAAGTGCAGCACGTTCACTGCAGGATAAAAAGAGAAGCAGATTATCAGGAATATGCAGCAGTGTGCGTGTTATGTTCCACATCTGGTTCGTGCTCGGTAAACTTTATTAGGTATAGAGTGACCTCGATAAGTGTCTTGCATGAAACTGTCTTAATGTTGACAGGCTATAGCCTAAAATGGGGAACATGCATAACGATTTTTAAGAAATCATTAGTGTGTGCCCACTGCTCTTACAGTGATTGATTGGTAGACTCGAAATGATCAAAACAGCAGAGCTGAGCATTCCGCTTATGTGACGGACCTTTCCGTGCATCTGCCTATGACGGGTGCCCATGTTGTAGGCGATAAACGATAGACGGGACCCTTAAAAATTAACAGATTAAGTACAATCGAAAGCCCAGTGAGTGGAAGTTGGTCGGAATTTGTAGACGGAAACATAAACAGAAGCCTGTTTAAAATGATGAAATGACTATTTGTTCCGGCCGGACAAAAGACGGATAAACTGACGGAAGGGTACCCCGACTGCAGGTGGAAGACGATAAATGGACCCAGAAATGTTACTAAAATGCCCAGCTCTGCAAAACAGTACACTTCACACATAAGAATGTCAACAGAAACAATCTCAGGTCTCCTCACCCAAACCAGATTTCTGACACAAATCACTCTTAACACACGCCTCACGACAAGATAATTGCTCAGGATTATCTTTTAGAGACATCTTTTAGAGACATCTGACGATCGGAAGGCGGTAAAAAATGCTCATATTTGTCCTGATTACACTGGTCAACAGCAAATTTTAATCAGAGATGGTTAGGTAGAGAGGCAAATAGAAAATATTTTTTGTTTGCATTTTTTTAGTGCTCAAATTTGTGCACCACAACAAAAAACACATGATTTTTTGGTGTGTGCGCTCAGGAAAAAATAAATAAAATGCTTTTTTTTTCTGGCTTTGAATAAAATAAAATTTAAAAAAAACAGTGACATTGACCAGAGCTGGGCGTTTTACTTAAAATTGAGTGTCCATTATTCGTCATCTGTCTGCAGCGTGGGTACCCTTCCGTCATTCGCCTTTTTTTTTCTGTGCCATATACCATGCGGTCTAATCTGCAGGGATGGGCACCTTACCTTCTTGAGTAAAGATGTTAAATACATGCTAAACACATACTACTAATATGATAATTGTGTTTAAAGTGATTTTTCCTCCTCGCTATACTCAGAAAACTGACAATCGTAAATGTTGAACCTGTTCAGTATTTACTGTATAAGGTGTGTGGTGTGCTGCACACACTTGCTGATTTTTAAAACTTTATTTCCCCTTTATCAGGGTGGGTTGGGCTAGGTTGTACTCTCGCCCAAAGTCAGCTGGGATAGGTTTTAGCTCACTCGGGACCTAATGAGGATAAGTGTTCCATAAAAATGCAGAAAATTGAAGTATCAATGTTAAAAATGAACAAGTATACCCTGTTTTACACAGAATCCCAATATACTTACACTGTACCTCCGTTTATCGCAGGGGATATGCTACAGACAGACTCGCAATATAGAGAAAACAAAATGTCTAAAATTAGAGAGACCAAATCAAAAACTTTTTTTTAAAATATACTTTTAGTCTCCCAAACACTTTAAACACATTTAAAGGTATCAAAAGAGACTTACAGTAAAATTATTAAAACAGAAATTTTAAAACAGTGAAAAAATAATTCCTTAGTGTCTATGTCTAACTAACTAACTAACCTTTAACATCATTCTCAGGAAATGGAAAGAAGACTTGCTGGGCAGTTCGCCAAATTAAAGGTGAGAGTGCATGCCTTGAGTTTTTTTTTTTCCAAGTTTCAAGTCACTTCAAGTTGTAGTGTACTATAAAACTGACACATAAAACGAAATAGGATTAAACATTGTATAATTTAACCCTGAAATGTTCACCCAAACCATATAATTTAATTTAATGAAAATATGCTTGTTGATTAATGCTTAACATACTCTACATTGTGCAACAACACAAACAGAGCATGTGCAAATATACTCACAGGAATATGTTGCCTCTGCTCAGTGGGAATGACTATTACTGGAGGTTAGTAGGGGTACCTTCTCTTCCTCTTTTTCAAGAAGAAGTAAGAAGTCAAAATAAAAAGTAAAATACCCGGTACTTTATTTTGAAAGTTGTGCTTTTATTTTATGTGCACACACATGGACGTAGGACTTAAGCGAGGTAGCAAGTAGGAGCTCCAACTTGTGTCTGCGGTATTACCAACTAAATGACATTTTTCACATCATTCTAATGCCATCATATTGATGTATCGGCTCACTATTAGTTGCTCTATGATGGCAAAATCTCCCTTCATATGACAAGTGCGAGGGCTAGGCGGGCCTATACAATGCAGAGTGGCGGACGGTTTTATACGACGGAACGGCTGGCCTTGCCAGTGATCCATTGATACGGCATCACATGCCTCCGGAGAAGATAGAAATCTAGGGAGGTCCTGAATGAGCGCAGTGTCTTTGGATGGAAGTATGTTAATTTGCTTATTTATGTGTGCAAATGAACTCATTTGGAAAAATAAGCGGAATCCATTAGTACAAGCAACACTGTTTCAAAGGCACTACAGAGACCACTGTCTAAGACTGAGTTCTGTCCCTACAGCGGCGACATAACCCAAATTTGTGTCGCAAGTTCTGCATGAGCAGAACAGTTTGTCAGTGTGTCATTATCGTCCAATATTTGTAAAGCAACTCTTTCAACATAACTGGTGAATCAGAGTTTCAAATAAGTAGCTGTCGAGCTGGCCTTTTGCTGTTTAAGTCACCGCAAACTGCATATGATACACCGATGCATCCAATTATCCAGTCCTGTTTATTGTGTCCAATAAAATGCAAGATTAAGCTTGTCGTCTTTGCTGACAAAGGTGTAACGTTGCTTTTTGAGCAGTAATGCATGACCTTGTTGGTTATTTATCTTTCACTTCTAATACAGTATTAGTGTGCGTGTATGCTGGCGAGAATGTACAGTATGTATTTCATAAGTTTCACCAGTCCACATGAAATTCAGTAGACATCTGTCATGTGATGCGTGAAAAAGTCTGAAGGACCTGTACCCCAAATTGAACAGGAAGTTGGCCTTTTTGGTTTTGCATTATCATCGGATATAATTTTGGACAAATTCCAAGGCTCATACTTTGACCAAGTCCTACTAGGGAATTTGCCCAAAGGACTCCCGATTGGAAGGTGTTCTCGACAAATCGGTCATGCTTAATTGCCAAACTTTTTGGGGTACGCCATTGAATGTGGGTGGACCATAGCATTAACATTCGATCCTTATTTTTGAGGATTCGCTATGGAAAAAAAAAGAAACCGCTTCTTTGCTTTAAAAAAAAATATGCTTCTTTGCTGATCACAGTTAGGATGGGCGAGGCATTAAACACCAGTCAGGATATTTACAGAGACTGAAATGGGAATGAGTAGACGCGCACGTTTATTTGGATGAGGAAGGTGGCCCCCAGTTTTTTTACTTAAAACGCGCCGTCCAATTTGGAAGGTAACAGCCGAAATGGCACGTTCCAATGCGGCCACACTCGGCTGTGCAGTCAGCCTCGCTAGAAATTTTGTTCGCTGTTCGATGAGGGCTTTCGTCACTCTCACGCTTCTTCACTCGGGCAAAAGGTGGCGGGCTGCAAGCAAACAAGCAGGGACAGCGCACGCGACTGCATGCGAAGCGACATGAAGACACAGGCTCACCTTCACCTCCACACGCTGGGCGGACTGTAAGGAGCTAATGTTGTTGTGCTAACGCCTTTTGTTTTAACGGCCTGAAGCTAGTTGTTGCTATTAGTTGTCCCATTGTCCTACCTTTACCCGGGGAGGCAAGAGAGGCGCGTAAAGCTCCAATCTGCCTGCTGCTGCTGCAAGCCGCCGTCTCTCTCCCTCCTAGGACACAAGTTTAGCGTCGCTAAATGTCCGAAATATAACTAGTTGAGGTTCGTGTGCGCATTTATGCTCTTGTCCGCTTCGACCTGTGAAAGTGGAGGAGCAATCGCCACTGTATTTTTGATTTTGTGGAGGTGATCATGATGAGATCACGTTTTATGTCAATAAATCCAAGGGCTTTGAATAAAATAAAATTTTTAAAAAACTGCCTATACGTCACTGCCAAACTAGTTTGCTTTGTAGCTGTGCAGAACACTTTTATACTTTCACAGGTTGAAGTGGACAAGAGTAGTAATGTGCATTTGCATTTTGATTTTTTTTAGTTTGAGTTTTAGAGAACAGAACTGACAAAGCGAGCAACATTACCAAGCATGCCTTCCTCGCGTGACATAGACCGCTGAGACCAAAAACATAACATAAGCCACGCCCTTTTGGGGGCGGGGGAATTTGTCGTCAACCTAATCACAAAAAAAGACCTTAAATCACTACAGAGTCTTTTGAGGTGGGCATTTTAGTACTAATGTCATTTTTACATGCAAACCTATTATATATGTTCCAATGTTAAGCTAACCCAAGTGTCCCTTTAATAGTTAAAGATCAATGTTTTGTTTCATCTGTAACAAGGTTTCACGGTTTTTACTGTAATGTGGTCTTTCCCCATTTTGCCCAATACTTGACTTTATCTTCTCGGAAATCAGCAGGGTTGTTGAACTTTTCGAGCCTACTATGGACAGCGGTACTATTGTAGCAAGAGAAGCTTAGTGCCCCTGAGCAAAGTACAAAGTTCCCACCAGTACAAATCCCACTGGCTGGTGTCCTCGGATCACTATGCTCATGACAACGCAACACAAGTGGTAACTCTCAATTTGACTTTCACATCTTACAGCGGAGCATTTCAGACTTCTTTTTACCACAGCTTCAGAATTTTGGGTAGGTTCTATTTTATTATTTTTGATTTTATGTTCTATTTTAGGGGGAAAGTGTAAGTGTGCCCCTTTCATGTTTTTATTTACTTTTCAGTGTAGTGTTATGCTCTGAGCAAGTGACTTTGATATATGATATAGAGTTAAAGTTTTCTGTGGAGTCAGTCTTATTTATGTTGCCAAATCACATCAGCCGTTATCTCAAGGCACTTCACATAATAGAACGAGGCTAGGACCAGGAAAGCTTACTCTAAGAAAAAGCAGAGACTGTGTGTGTGGACAGTGGGGTACACCCTGGACTAGTCACATTCAATCGCATGCCACATATAGACCAAATAACCATTCACATTGACACTCATTTTGTCCTCAATGAACCGAACATATGTTTTTGGTATGTGGGTGGAAGCCGTATCCTCAGAGAAAATGGGGAGAACCTGCAAACTCCACATAGGAAAGCCTGGTACCCCAAACCTCAGAACTGTGACGCATGCGTGAGCACAAAGCCACTATCAACATCTTCACGGTAAAAAAACAAAAAAACAAAACTAAACTGCTTTTTCATTGACTATTGGATTCCTATTTGATGATGTCTACTTTTGGGCCACCGCCAGACATCATGAAAACTGCTATTATCTAACCAGAATTGCACTACTGTAGGCGGTTTAAACTGCATTTGTGATATTATATTATATTATACCATGCAAGAACTGTACAACTTCTGACTTGTGTGTCTTAATGAGGATGTAAAATACATGTACGTTTGTTTGATTCCATCCAGGGTGTGGACACTTTAACACCCAGCATGTATGCGACTACGCTTCTGCTTCTGCTCGCTCTGTGTGCCAGCGGAGGACATGGTGAAGAGAAACAAAGTCGCGGCCACGTTTCCGTAGTGGTAGTTGGTGGCACAGGGGACTTGGCGAAGAAGTACCTCTGGCAGGGCTTCTTCCAGCTGTACTTGAAGCAGGTCAGCAGCAGTAACACTTTCTCCTTCTACGGCGGTGGACTGTCGCCCGCGGACAAGGCCACGGCAATATTCTTTGGTATCCTGAAGGCAGTGTCGTGCCCGAAGGGTGTCTCGGATGAGCGCTGCGCCGTGCTCAAGGAGCAGTTCTTGCGGCTAGCGCAGTATCGGCAACTCAAGAGCCTTGATGATTACCGGGATTTGGCCCAGCAAATTGAGTGGCAGGTTCAGGAGGAAGGGCTAACTGAAGCTGGACGACTATTCTACCTCTCTGTGCCGGCATTTGCATACGCAGATATCGCAGATAAAATCAATACCAGCTGCAGGCCCGTTGGCGGGGCGGCATGGCTCCGAGTGGTTCTGGAAAAACCTTTCGGACACGACCTGAGGAGTGCTCAGGTGCTTGCGGCTCAGCTCGGGAAGGCCTTGCGCGATGAAGAAATGTACAGAATTGACCACTACTTGGGGAAGCAGGTGAGGACAACCGTGTAAATAATCATTTTCAAGTTTTTTGCATTTGATTGGCTGCTTTTTCTGCTTTTGTTGGACATTAGGTGGTCTCAAAGATCCTTCCGTTCAGAGTAGAAAACAAGAAGTTCCTGGATCCCATCTGGAACAAGCACCATATTGAGAGAATAGAGATTGTACTGAAAGAGACTCTGGATGTACAAGGTAATCCAACGTTGCACCATTGTCAGGCTTGCAGTGGTGGTGTGAATGTCTACGTCACTGTCAAGAGTTCTGGGTTTGAATTTCCATTGGGACATCTCTTTGTAGTTTGGAGAGCTGGGCACTTGATCCTTTTTTGCCGGTCCGGCCGCGACCCTCCACCCCACACACACACACGTGACATAACACCCATGCCGCTGCCAAACTAGTTTGCTTTGCAGCAGCAAAGGAGCTGCGTGCTGCATGCCCTCCTCCTCTCCGTGTGGGAAACAGCATGTCATTGCGACATGTGACATAATGGACCGATCAGAGCAGCAACAATTCCTGATGGGTGCGTGGCATGTGTTGCAGACCTGTCGCCAACAGCACAATGCGTCGGTCATGTGAATAAATGCGGCAGTTGTCGCTTTCGCCGTTGCGGGAGTAGAAAGAAGCCTAAAAAGAAGCCTTTCACCGAGTAGGCTGAGATGAAATTTGGCCATCTCGTAAGCACGTCACACGCATGAGGGCCGATTAATGGGCGGTACTAAAATCCACTTCCGGCCATGCTTAGTCCAGCCCTTTTTAAAAATTTGTCAATCCCCACCCCCCGCCCCAAAAATGGGCATCCGGCCGGGCCGGAGGGTCTGACCAGTGCGGCCCGGGGACGGACTGCCCGCTCTGGTAGTTTGCATGGTCTCCCCGTGCTTGTATGGCTTTTATCCAGGTACTCAAGCTTCCACCCACACCCTAAAGAAATGTTTCCCATAGGTGTGTACATGAGTATGATTATTTGTTTGCCGAAATGTGCCTTGCAATTTAAGCCTCTTAGTCCACCGTGGACAGGTCGCCAGTGAATAACATGGAACATCCATTTTCTGTTCTCATTAGTGTCGAGGGTGAGCTGGAGCCATCCCAGCTGACTTTTGATGAGAGAAGTGCATTACACCTGGAATGTAGTCATATCTAGTTTATTTATATAGCCCTTAATCACAAAGGAGGCTCAAAGGGCTTCACAAGTCCACATTTGACAAATATTGACAACATCCCCTGATCTAAATCATCGGGGAGAACATGTAAACTCCACACACTTTAGATCCTTCACTATATTCTACATGTGCCCTTGTCATTGTTTCATCATAGGTCGTATTCCCTTCTACGACCAGTACGGTGTGATCCGAGATGTAATCCAGAACCACCTGACGGAGGTCTTGGCACTCCTGACCATGCGACTTCCTGCCAATCTCAGTGACAGCGAGGAACTTCTCCAAAACAAGCTGCGGCTCTTCAGTTCTTTGCTGCCCTTGGGCAAGAATCAGGCGGTGGTCGGCCAGTACCAAACATACCAAGCCGAGGTTCAGCAGGAGCTCAACAAGACCAAAGACCACATCAGCATCACACCAACATTTGCAGGTCAGAATTGGTGATGTTTTGATGAAAAATACCCAAATGTTTTTCTTTTGGTTGACTTTCTCAGTTCACTTTTTGTGTTCCAGCTGTGCTGGCGCACATGGACGCGGCCCAGTATGACGGGGTCCCCATCCTTCTGATCTCGGGGAAGATGTTGGATGAACGAGTGGGATACGCACGGGTTCTCTTCAAGAACGACATGTTCTGTCTTCAGCGCAGCTTTCTATGCAAGCCCAAAGATATTATCTTCTACTTTGGACATGGTAGCCTTCAATACCCAGCCATTCTTGTTTCAAAGAACCTCTTTAAGCCTTCTGTGATGGAAGGCGAGTGGAAGGAAGTGATGAATCACACAAATGTTAACGTCCTAGGGTCGTCTTTGTCAGACTACTATGTCCAAACTCCAAAAGTCCAGCAGGAAGCTTATGCAGGATTAATTTCTGACATTTTTGCTGGACACAAAAATAGTTTTATCAGTACCGAGAATCTCCTTGCATCTTGGGACCTGTGGACCCCGTTACTTGAGAGCTTAGCCGGCTCGTTTCCCCGTGTCTACCCTGGAGGGGCAGGCAACGGCGACCTGCTGGACGTCCATCTGAAAGGGAAGGAGATTGCTTACAAGAGCGATGTGGTCATTTTCGGGCCGGACCAGTTAGGAGATCATTCTGCAAGGAGTTTCCTAGTCATGCAAGGCAAGTACCGCAGCTCCGACATGGTGTCCGCCTGGGCCGAGGAGCTGGTGGAGCGACTGGCTGCCGACATCCAGGAAGCGGCGGAGGCGGCCGTGCTTCGGGGCGGTGTTTTCCACCTGGCCCTCTCTGGCGGGTCGACACCCATCGCGCTCTTCCACAGGCTGGCCCTGCACCACTTCTCTTTCCCCTGGAGCGACACGCATATCTGGATGGTGGACGAGCGCTGCGTGCCACTAACTGACCCGGAATCCAACTTCCACAACATCCACCAGCATCTTCTGCAGCACGTGCGCATCCCCTATTACAACATCCATCCGATGCCGGTGCAGTTCAGGCAGCGTCTGTGCGTGGAGGAGGACGCCGCAGCGTTGCTGTATCAGGAAGATATCAGCAGATTAGTCAACGGCTCCAGGTTCCACTTTGTGCTCTTGGGAGTCGGCCATGACGGACACACGGCCTCCGTCTTCCCTGGCGCCAAAGTGGCCAACAGCGACAATGGCCTGGTGGTCTTCACCGAGAGCCCCATCAAGCCGCACCAGCGCATGAGCCTCACGCTCAGTGCTATCAACCGAGCCCACAAGGTGGCGTTGCTGGTGATGGGTAAGGGCAAACACGAGCTTGTCACCCAACTGAGCCGTGTCAAGGATGAGCCAAACAAATGGCCCGTCACTGGAGTGAAACCCACGAATGGCACACTCGCCTGGTACATGGACTACGACGCACTTTTAGGTTAGGGATCTACAATAAACCCTACATGTCAATACAGTACGTTCTTTAAGCCTATCTACATTTCAGGTACTGTTAACCCCTCTCTATTCACAAAGGTTAGGGACCAATACCAGTGAATAGCAAAAATGTGCTAATAGTAGACACTCCCCCTAGTTTGTGATATATCTATGGTTTAATGTACTGTACATTATTATCGGTCTTTATAAACACTTTTTTGGGGGGTGGTAGGTCATCAATAACTCGCTTTTTTGCGCTGTTCGTGTTCAGGCTCAAGCCCACCAGGAGTGCCCAAGTCCGGTCCTCCAGAGCCCCTATCATGCCTGTTTTAGATGTCTCCCTCCTCCAACACACCCGATTCAAATGATCAGCTCATCAGCATATTCAGTATGTGTGTATACTAGGGCTGCTCGATTATGAAAAAAATATTAATCACGATTATTCTGGTAATAATTGAAATCACAATTATTCAAACGATTATTTATTTTTTGCTACGAAACAAGAACAGGTTTAAACATGTAAAAAATATTAAGACAAAATTCTTTGAAACGCTATAATAATTTAAGTTCGTTTTGGACCCAAACAACCTTTATTATTATTATTATTTTTTTTAATTCAAGTGCAAATGTATAAATTAAAGTATGGTTTTCTTCCGTATAAACAAACGAGTTAACTTGCTATGCACTTATAAATTGTCAAAGTAGTAAACTGCTTGGAGTAAAATGCCAATTTTGACATACTAACAGACATGCTATTCATCTATACATTTAGACCTTTGTCTGGAGCCTTTTTTGTTTTGTTTTTAAAGTCATATTTACACATAGTAAACAAAGTAATTTGCTTCTGATAAATTATACATTTAATATGCTGATTGGGTCAAACTAATTTACTTGTTGACTGTTATATACTAGTACGTAATCTATACAACACTTCTAAATTACTGTAGGCCATATATAAACTGTATTACAATATAATGACCAATAATATGTTTGCAAATTGCATTTGAAGCAATTTGAAACAAAAATTACCACAAAAAATTTGACTTCATATTATAGACTACACAAGAAATTTAACTTAAGTCACAGTAATAATGTAAATTTAAATTATTGTGCTAGTAAAAGTAGTATATGTTTGCTTATATGTTATTTAAAATAAATCCCTCGTGCCGATTGCGGACGACGCCAAATCTAACTGTGTTTTCTTGCTTTGGTGTATCATAACATCATTGTAAACAAACGATGGTTGAATAGATTTGTTGTGTTGCCGGTGGATGCAGAGACAACATGCACTTTATACGTCTTGGCTCGCCGTCTTCCACGGCAAACCCAAAATGTAACCAAATAAGCGATTTCGACTTGCCTTGCTTGTTTACAAGTGATTCCTGTGGCAGGTCTTGTGCCATTTTTAGGTCTGTTTCTCTGTTAAAACGTTGAGTAGGAGAGTTTGCAGCGTGACTTGCGGGGTGCGGCCTGGCTGGCTGGTTGGCTAGCTAGCTAGCTTGGAGAGGGCAGCGCGGCGGAGTAACTAGTGTGCGCATGTCTCAAAACAACTCAAAATTAGTATTAATAATAGTTTTTTTACGATTATGCCAATTTTGTAATCGTGGAGTGTAATAATAGAAATTGTAATTGAATTTCAATTAATTGCACAGCCCTAGTGTATGCATATATGCATATATATATATATATATATATATACACATAAATAAATATAGGAACACATATGAAGGTGGCCAAAAACTTTGACTTAATAAGACATGATACACGTTTTTGAGACCCATAACATACAATCGGACACTTATAATTTATTTTCCCAAGCCACGCAGAGCTGCAACAGAAGGATGAAAGAGCTGCGGGGTGCCGACCCCTGCCTTAAATATAACACAAACTATGATCCCATTTTTAATTTATAATATCTATTCCTTCCAAGATAATCTGTTTACAGATCATTTAATTTTAATTATTTAATTTAATTTTCCATGTACAGTCCATTCCAAGTGACATGTGTCCGATCACATGAAACCACCACTTGCCCACATTTATTTTTATCCACATTTGGAAGCGGCCTGAGTCTAATCTGAAGACATTTCATTCTGTGCATTATTTTCTCTTTCTCCTGCTGGGATGCATATCTCAATTGTGAAACTTGAGAGAACAAATTGGAATTTGTGTGACTTGAACCAAACCGTGGAAATCCAGACACAACTGATTCGCTTCCCTCTGGCCTACAGTTGAGAATGCGCCTCTTTGTGTGACTGCTCTGGACTGAGAAAGGTGAAATGACAATCCTGCACATCTCTACAGTCAATCAAAGACTATGTGAACACAGTTCCTAAACATCCGGTGCCTTTTCTGCATTATTTATTATATCCACTGTGGTAATAATATCAGATCTCAGGTAAAGACAGAACAGAAAAACAATTCCAACTAAAAGCAATAATAGATTTAAGCATGTGCTGGGAAAAAAGGTATGTTCAACTTTTTGGAGCTTTTTTTGTATAGTGACTTGAACCTGTATTTGCAGTTCCTCTTTACATAAGTCAAAAGAATGTGTTACTGAGCCTTATTGTGATCCATTGTTGGAACACTTCCCCAAAGTGGAAAGTTGTGTGCCATTACAATTGCATTAATAGTATGAATTCCTCCTCATTTCTGTTGCTTGGTGATGATTTTTTTTTTTTTTTTTCAAACAGCCACTGGCCTATATCACCTGTATTTTTTTTTGGGATCAAATGTGTTACATTTTCAACAGCTTCTTCTAGGGCTGTTCGATTTTGCCTATTAAGAAAGTTTTCTCTCAAACACGATTTTACGATTAAGATTTCTTTGTAAATTAAAAAATGAAAAATGAAGTATTTTGAATGTCTTTTATTGAAACTTCATTTTCTTTCTTTGAACTCAAAATGCCAGTCAATTTAAGTTCAATGAAGGGGATCGGCTGGCTAAAACGCAGCTTCCTACCAGCCCGACCAGAGCAGGGATGGTTCAGAATGGTTCGGTTCTATTCCAGGCAATTTCCAAGTTTCAATGCTGGGCTCCTGGCTCACCATCGACCTGGCCAATTCCGTCAGTTGAGGATACGCTTCACTTCACTTCCTCACTCACTCAACAGTTGGCTCAGATAGTCGGTCGGCTCCTGCAGCAAACAATCCCCCATATGTGTCACTTTCTCCTCGGCCAGTGGACAATCGCTTCCGCATTTCAGCAATTGGATTGAACGCGCTACTCACGTGACCGCATGACAGACACGGAAGTAACCACCGGAAAAGAGAGATCTTAATACGAAGAGAAGAGTAACAGAAAGTACAAATACGAAGAGAATGTACAAACAGAACACAAGTACAAATGGGCTACACTTAGATACACCAAAAATAACAAAATCAAAGGTGCCGATTTGAACGTTTTTAACATCGTTTTATCCAGAAAATTCGGTTACGGTTCAAAATCGCTTAATCGAGCAGCCCTAGCTTCCTCTGGCTGGTTACAAAGTGAAACAAACATCAAGCATCTGCAAAAGGAACCACCTGCTTTGTATGAAGCTAAGCATTAAAACGTGAGCCGGATTAACTCACTTTCTCTTCTTTCATTCCCATGGTTTTGAGTTACCGGCTCGCCGGCGGCATGGAAACCGCATGAATTGTTAATATGAGCACTATCCGATGTCCATGTGAGACAGCTGGACTGGTTTTATTGCTCATTGTTGCTGCCTTTTTGTCAGCCACAGTCCGCCTTTGACTGCCAACACACCTAAAAAACAAGTAGGTGTTATAAAAGAACAGAAATGCTTCCCCAGGGTAAATGCATGCACATTTTTAACACCTGAACCACATTTTTCAAATGTGAGCGACATCACCATCTTATCGTGTGTGGTCTACTGACCAACACGGCACAACACACACACAACGATATCTTCACATAGGGTTAACATTTATGGTTCTCTGCCCCAAAGGTTTTGCATGCAAATAAAATAACACGCCCCTTTAAAGCGGAAGGCAACGCAAACATATTTTTTTCAAGAATATGTTTCATGCAAGACCACTCGTTGAAACAGGGCATTCTGATAAATATTGCGTTTGTGGAATAAGTGTTAATCCACTCGTTTTTAGCCATCTCCGGGGGCGGCCATTTTGTCTTCTGTCGACTGAAAATGACATCACAACTGCTCACAACGACCAATCACGGCTCAGATTCAGAGAACAGGTCAGCTGTGATTGGTCGTTGTAAGCAGTTGTGATGTCATTTTCAGTCGACAGAAGACAAAATGGCCACCCCCAGAGATGGCTAAAAACAAGTGCATTTTGCTACTTAACTTATATTCCACAAACGCAAAATTCATCAGAATGCTGTGTTTCAACTAGTGGGCCTGCTGGGAACATATTCTTGAAAAAAATATGCTTGGGTCGACTTCTGCTTTAACAGGATGTGACAATCGGGCCTTTGCTGATTTTGATTGTAAAAGAAGAAATATGGTATATTTACAGCTGACGTGTGTATGTAAGTATACATGTGTGTACCGTGATTATTGGGCTATTGTTCTACTTCTCGTCACAGTGACGGAGTCTGTGGCTTGGTCGCACTTGATGTTGACCACACACAATTACCTTAGGAAATGTTTAACGTTCACAATTGTCAGTCGCAATTGTTTTCCTAGATCGGGTAGGGTGAAAAACACTCTTAACGCACCCCACATCAAAGGATAATCGCTCAGGATAATCTTTCAGGGACACCCGATAGTTGGGCCTTTTGTGACTTTGATCACAAGAAAGCTCAATTTAGACCCGATTATTGGTATGTGTGTGTAAATGTAAATGCCACTGAGCTTTTTACCTGTGCTCAAAATGGATGCCACTGTAATGAAAAGAGACATGTTGTACAGCTCAGGTGTGGTTGTGGCCTGCAGAATTACAAAGAGAAATGTTAGTACAGTTAATGATTGTTTATCAATTTGTGCCTTGTGATTGTCCGGCAATCAGTCGAGGTCGTGTCCCATTTCTTTTGCACAAATTCATCTGGGATAGTCTCCATCTTCCCCCACGACCCTAATGAAGTCAGGCGGTGTAGAATATGGATGGATGAATGCTCCACACATCCAGCTTGAGTTAAGTCTCTTACGCATGCAGCCGCAGAGAGCGTCAAGATGGCGGAGCACACCCCGTGCCCAAACGACAGCAGTCCAAATGCATGACAGGACGCCCACAAGCCCTGAGGGACTATCTCTATGAGCGTAAAGACCACTGCAAAACCTGCGGAGAGAGTTGGGAGTGCTTTCAAGTATACTGTCTCTCTCACAAATGAGGAAAACTGTTTTAGAAAATGGAGGAATTTTAACATGCAGATGTACTGTGTAAGGGCTAATGAAAGGCATGAAAGTAATCAGAGAAGTTTCTCAATATCAAGAATGCAAGTTAACCTTTTCACGTTTTTTGTAAGCCCGGTCTCAAAGAATCTATTCCTCAGAATGCTAACATTTGAACCGCTGACGTGACTAGATTTCAATAAACTTGTGTCACCCGTGAGTGGTTAGCTTCATTGCTACAAAAGTTATAAAGGCTTCACTTTGTATTACCTGTTTTAATAGCAGCATGAAATTCTTCTTGGGATTTTCCCAGCCTATTCTTCACAAGTCACCAACCAGTGCGTCCTTGATTTAAGCTAGCAGGCAAAAACATCATCCGGGTATTTTGTGCGTCCTTGGTTTATGCATACCGGTACTTTGATTTGGACCAAGACTTGGGCCGCGACTGACGACGATTCACGAGATCACAAGGACGTAGGAACGGACAAGAATGCGAATTGAGAAACAGCTTTTAATTCCCAGAATACGTAAACCACCCCACTAGATGAGAGTCTTCCTCAGCAAACCATTTCTCCTTTGCCCTTGTTAGCTTCCGTTGTCAGGCTTAAGTCAGCAGTATCAGCTCCAAACCGTGGTAAGGGGCCAACTGACTGCCGTCAGCGCGGTGGACAAAGACAACGAGGCATCAAGTCGCTTAGCAATCGGGGTTCTGTTTATTTCCTGATCCCCTCTCCTTCTTACTCTCGCTCACACCAACCCTTCTCTTCCGGGTTTTCTCCCGCCACTCCAGTACACGTCACATAGCGGTCTCAGGCTATGCCTGTAACACCCTCAAACGGTGAGTAGTTTTACTTTATTCTAGCATTATCACACAATGAATCACTTCTCTTGCACACGAATGTCGCCTGTTGATCAAATGTGACAGGTATCGTTAATACCGGTAACTTTGAAGGTCGTTCGGGTTGGACTTTAGAAGGTCTTCTATACAGTAATGCGGTTTACCTGAGGCTACGAGAGACAGGCCGATGGAAGCGGTCAGGTTATGCAGTAATGGCTGCTTGCAGTATCTTGCCGACGTGGGCCTTTTAAATCAAACAGACACCGTTTTAATATCAAATCTTTGGCAAAAGGCTTTCAATTGTTGAGCTACCTTGCTATGACGTACAGCTGAGGGACCACCACCAGGGCCGTGAACACCGCGTTGACAATTTGGCTGCCGAAAGAAATACATTTAAAAACCGACAAATTGATTTCTTTTTTTGGGGCAAAATTGCACGTACAACTTGAGCCTCTGATTCCTGGGTATCCATCTGCTACTGCGGTGCGCTACCAGGATCAGCAAGTAGAGAAACATCGCATCAGACGCAGGCTTAACACCAGTTGCCAATAATGTGAACGCAGGGAGGATTGTGTTGCACTCACTCAGCAACACAATCCTTCCGACGCTAGCTTCACTTGGCAACATGGAATTTGGGAGGTGTGTCTATCATGAGTAGACCTGCAAAAAGTCTCAAGAAGCCATACCTGAAAGCACACTGGAAGTCGTCCATTTTGATATGAAGCAGGCCATTTTTGTCTCAATTTGACAAAGTGGTCCTCAAAAGACAAACCTGTCCTTGAGATTATGTCCATTTGCTGCCAAATTTCGACCACACATAGAACAAAGGCGTGTGATGCTAAATTACAAACAATAGGATTTTTTTTAATGGTGTGTGGGTGGAGCACGGAAGCGAAGGTTGATGGCTGACCATATAACATGAACCTCTTAGAACTCCACTCCATATTTCAGCCCTTTAAATGTGAACAGAGAGGAGGATTGTATTGCACATAACATCACAAAGATGGTCCCTGCAGCTCATGTTCTGCTTTTCTGCTTGGTGGATTTTATTTTATAGATAGGGCCTGTATCTTTGCTCTTGGCTGACCCTTAGCCACTCATAGCGGTGCACTGTAAAGACCACTTCTTCCGCAAGGACAATCCCCACAACAGGAAGAGCTGTGTTGGCTAATATGTGTAAAAGGTCCCGTTCCACCCCTGCGGTGCTACCACCTCTGGCCTATATTGACACACAATGAAACATACAGTACCACTCCGGAGCTGTTAAAAAATCCACACACTTCTGATTGTGGAGCCACAAGAATGTCCGAGATGGCGGTCAACTACACCGGGACATGGGACATGGTCAGCAACGTCAACTTTGAGGGATACATGATTGCACTTGGTAAGTGTTTGGAAACGCTGCTTAACCTGTTCAATTGCTGTTGTTACAAGTTTGTATTTTCCAATTTTCACCTATATGAATCTGAGTGCGTGATTGCACTAGACATTGACTATATAGTGACTAATGGTGTTGCAATATGTTCTGTTTTGATTTCTTATTTATTTTTGGGATAATTAAACAGCAGCTCACATTTACCTTTATGAAATAGTTTTCTCTGATTCCAATGATATGAACCACATCCTCTGGTTTCCCGCAGGCATAGATTTCGCAACCCGCAAAGTGGCGGCCTTGCTGAAGCCTCAGAAAGTGATCAAGCAGGACGGCAATCATTTCACCATCAGAACCCTCACAACCTTCAGGAACTATGAAATTGCGTTTAAGGTCGGAGAGGAGTACAAAGAGGAGACTAAGGGAATGGATAATCGCATATGTAAGGTAGAATAAAGTATATTGCGTTGTTAACCATTTGAAAATTCAGGGCCTGCGGCCAGATTCACATAGCAACATACAGTATTTGGTAGGCATGTCCATCATGAGTAAACACACAAAAAAGTCTCAAAAAGCCATTTCCTGAGACATAGGAAGTCTCCCATTTTGGTTTGATAATGAATTTCGGAAATGTCCAAGCGTCGTTCAAACTTGCCCTCGAGATTTTGTCCCAATGCTATCACATTTGAACCATGCATACTAGACAGTTAGGTGACACTAAATTGCAAAGAATTTGAGCTTTTCTTATCGCATGTTGGAGGAGGCTGGAAGAAAAATTTGGTGACTTGCGAAAAAACACAAGACTCTATTAACTCTCCTCCGCAATTCAGCCCCTGAAGAAAGTTTCATTTAAAAAAGTGGAATTAGGTAGGCATGTCTATCACAAGTTGACGCACAAAAATGTCTCAAGAAACCATGCTTGAAAAGACACTGGAAGTCAAGAGTTTTGGTTTGAAGTGGCCATTTTGATGGGTCCATCAAATAGAAACTTGTCCTAAAGATTTTGTCCAATTTGAAGCACATATTATAGACAACATTTTCCTCTTAGTGCGTGGGCAGAGCATGGCAGCAAAGTTTGATGAGTCGTCACGCGACATCAAACTTGAATAGCTCACCTTCACAAAGTCAGAAGTTATTTTATTGCATGTATCACATAAACATGACACATGGATAAGGGTTAACATGACATTCATTATAATGTGTGGGTGCTGATTTCACGTGATCCCAATTTGTTTCCTTTTTTAGAGTGTGGTCAACTGGGAAAATGACAAGCTTGTGTGTGTTCAGCGAGGGGAAAAAGGAAACAGAGGCTGGACTCACTGGATTGAGGGAAATGAACTATACTTGGTATGATTTCAAAATAATAAAAATAACATCTTGTCACTCTTTACTGTGCAGAACACCCCGTAAATAGTTTGCTTGCTCTGTTGTGCAAGCGTATAAAGACAAAAAAAACCCAAAAAAACACTACACTACGAGGTTCAAGTCGTAATTTTACGATAGAAAAGTCACATATTTTAGAGTTACAGTTATTTATTGTTTTATAATTCATTTTTCTCAAATGTCTGGCTATTTTTGTAAAATTACAACTTTTCTTAAGAAAGAATATTAGCCTTTTTTCCCCTTGAAAATTTGACATTGGTGTAAAATCATGAGTAATCATGAAAATTGACTTTTTTCTTGAAAACATCCTATTGTATTCTTGTAAGATTACTTTAATCTGGAATTTTTTTTCTCAGTAATTGACTTAATTTTTTTTTTATAATACAACTGTTCTTGTAATATTATAAATATTATGTGATCAAAATGTACGAGTTGATTGTGATAGTCCATAAAATGTTTTTCGTAAAAATACATGACTATTCTTGAAGAATTACCTTTCTCGCTTGAAAAATTAACAACTCAATTTTTATTAAATTATTAATTGAATCTTGAAAATATATAACTTTTTTTCCTGTAAATATACAAAATATACACTTTCATTCTCATATTATTGCAAAAACAGATATCGTCGCTGTCCTGTGAAAAACACGTATGTCCATTTTTTAAATTTCATGATTATGGGGTTTCTGTGTATTAAAGTGAACATTTTTTAAAATTACAAACATGGACATACGTGTTTTTCACAGGACAGCGAAAATATACTACATTCGATCTTGAAAAGAACTTTTTTTTAACATTTGGAAAATATACTTTATTCCCATATTAATATGGAAATATGTACAACCTTTTTATATAAATTACATTATTCCTATAAAATAACTTTAATCTCAAAAACATGTAATTTTTGTCAAAAAATCGCTTTATTCCAAAGGAACTACAACGTTTTCTCTTGAAAAATTACCAGTTTTCTAAGAAAATTAATATTTTAATATCGAAAATATACATACATAATGTTTTGATCTAAAAGAAAGAAACATTTTTTATCTCAAAAACAACTCTCCTAAAACATTAATCTCTGGTCTTAATAACACTCCTTTGTACAAGCATGTATTGATTGAATATAGATTCAAATGTACAGCATATAATGTGGATTCAATCTTTTTCAGGAACTCACCTGTGAGGATCAAGTCTGCAAGCAAGTTTACAAAAGGACACTCTGACTGTTTTTCCCTGTATCCATTTAAAATGATGTACTAAAAATTAATAAAGGAGTTTTAAACCTAATACACATGTAACCAGGAAAATGAATATATTAAAGGGGCAATCGAAATTCTCTGGCCACTGTCTCGGCCACTGTCTACATCTCTGATGTAGTGGTAGAACTCCTACCACATGGTGGTGCTGTTCAAAATATTAAAAGTAAAGTCTTGACGTAAGGCGTTGGTTGGTTTGTCTTGAATTTGTACCGCGAAGTTCCTTTCAACAAGTAAACATGGCCTCTCATCTAGTTGCTGTATTATAACCATTGAGACTAGATATTGTTCGTAATGCTGTATCTTACTTGAAGACTAGATTAGTCGGTTTAACACGAAAATGTCAGAGACCGAGGACGAAACGCGACTGGTAGGTAAACACAAACACCCATGGATATTGTTACATACTACATTGTGTTAAATGTCGCGAATAACACACTTTCCAACCATTCCAGCGATTAAAGGCGGCCGTACATTACACGGTCGGTCGAATGTGCCAAAAAATGGGCGAGGAGCACCGCAGAGAGTTTAGCCGACAAGTAGTAGCGGCCATAACAGAGACAGCCTTCAGACAATGTGGTGCGTGCCGACCAAAAATCTATTTTTTTCCCCATATTAATCGAATGTTTATAATGTAACACTTTCCTGATCAATCTAATTGAATAGTTATGTCCTTTATCTTAATGCTCCTAGTATTTTTTTTTAAATTAAATAACTATTTTAAAATGTTGACTGTTGACTTTTAATACAGTACAATTTACATTGACTGACACATTTTTAGCAGTCGTAAGTACTTCCTGAGTAATTTCTGCTTCATCATCCAGTCTCAAAATCTCCTTTCCATGTGTTCATATTTATGTTAAGTCTTTTATACAATTAAAAAAAAAACCGTTATGGTCATTGTTTTTTCTCTTTTTTTTAACAATCTGCTGCTTTGCCCTGTCCTGCTATAAATTCCCCTTTAGGGACCAATAACGTAATTTCTTAATCTCCCCCTCCTTTGTTGAAGAAAAAAAACATTTAGATACATATTTTGGAGTTTGATTACAAAACGAGAAGGGGTACACAAATAGCATCCACTGTAGTTTAAAAAATGTACAAAAACTGACTCTTTAGGTAGATGTTTAACATTTTGAGTTGACTTTGAAAACTAACAATCCCCAAATTCTGCCTTTGCAGCTGGTTCATGTGTGCCAGAAGCATATCTTTAATATGTAAATTGACATTGACTCAAGGCTTTTTGTTGGTTCTTTTTCAGATATATTTGCTAAAGACTTGGAAGCGTTTGCAAAGTAAGCATTTTTTCTCACCATTTAATTGGTGAGCTGGGGTTTTGTGGGTTAACCTCAGCTCTCTGATTACAGACATGCTAAAAGATGCACTGTGTCAGCAGAGGATGTAAAACTTTTGGCCCGTCGCAGCACTGCATTGGTGAGTTTTTCCAGTCAAATATTTTCAAAAAATGCGCCACACCTCAACGGATAAACATTATATAATACACAGAACTTCTTGTTTTATTCCCCTTTATTTCAGTCGATACACATACAGAGGAAAAGTGAAGAAGTGGAAAAAGAGAAGGAGGCTTTGAAAAAGAAGAGGAAGAGCAAAGAATAAGACAGAGGCGGGTCCTTACTCCCCACACTTGCCCTAAACATTCTAATAAACATTTCAACAACATGGCAAAATTTGTTGTATTGAGGTGGTGTTCTCTAATGCAGGATTTACACTGCATGGTGACAATTCCAATTTTTGTTTTTGCTGTCGAGTGGCACAATTAGGATGTGTCATGGCAGTGTAAACTGAGAGCGCGGTACGAATGAAATCGCACATCTTAAGATTGTGATCATGCCTGCAAAACTGTGGATAAGAAATGTATACACAATATAGTGTAAATATGCTACATTACACAACAAGCAGTATTACAGACACAGGCCAGTGGCCAGACATTGAAATCTATTATAGGGGGAGTTGTCTCGACTTGCCCTGTTGTCCTTGATGGGATTGCTGGTGGGAGACATTGCCATAAACAGAGGATCGGGGTTGCAAGTAAAGAAATTAGATTTGGCCCATGTGTTCCATCAGTATAAAATAGCCATATTGTATATGTGTTACCTGATATATACAACAACAAAAACCGAGTACGGGCTTTTAATGAGAATTGGGCATTTGGACTTGCAGTGTAAATCCATTTGTCTTGCCGATGCATCGGCATCAGCTCTGTATAAGATAGTCAAGTAGCCATACTCATTGATGACTTTGTAAACTTTCTATAAAAGTGCAGTAACATCAGTGACCGTTCCACAGATGTGAAATTTGACAGGCAGCCGTCCAATCACCAAGAGTATGGAAACATAGACCCTTTTTATCACTCAACTCTCACAGCGTTGCAGGAAATCTCTCTTATGCCATACAAGCAGAGGGGAAAAGGAGCATTCTCTCTCTCTCTCACAAGCTAAGAAATTGAGCAAAAAGACAGGTACTACCCCATGTCTGAGAAGGCCACACACAAAGTGTTGGAACTTCCGTCTTCGTCCTTCAGTCGGGGTTCAAATGGAGACCTCGACCAGCAGAGCCCAAGGTCCCTAGATGTGTGAATTGAATTAGTTTCTTTAATCCCACGCAAGTAACATCAACTAAATCTATTCAAATGAACTTTATTAGACAGCTCCCTTCATTTGACATCTTTTCCCAAACATCTAGAATAGCCTATATAAAAAGGGAGAGTGAGGGGGGACCATTAGGACACCACTCCACATTCTCACATCACACGTGTGTCCCACCAGGGTTTCATCAGTCTGCGTCATCCACCTCAAATGCACACGTACAGATCAGTCCAGGAACAAGAACAGCACACACCATACAGCATTCAAATCAGATTATAGAAGCATTACAAAGAGCACAACACTCCACTACATTTTCATGTTGACACATTAAGAATAAGTAGAAAATCTTGCAGAGACTTAAAAGGGGGAAAAAAAAAAAAATCTTCTGACACACTTATCAAAAGGATGTCCACGTTTACGGGGTGGGAGGCGCTTGTAGCGTCTGATGCTTCCACTCACACATTCATAGAAAATCAGTCACATTTTGGGGGGGCTCGTACACCGCACAAGCAGTCCTCAGTCCGCTCACTCACCAACCGCTCCACTCTTCGCCACAAGCCATCCGCACTCATCAGATTCCCCCCCGCATCCAAAAAATGTCACTTGCGCAGTTCTCGCTCCAATCATAAGTGGATTTTTTTTTTAAAAAGTGAAAACACACCCACCGTCTCGTGAGAACATGCGGAGTGAAGCCGTTGTTTGATGGCATAGCATTTACACAGGCGGGAAGAGGGAGAGTGATAGCGCTTATCGCCCCTGCGACAATGTTGCCATATTGGAGCTTCCTTGCAGGAAAACGGAAGAGAGGTCAACTGCAGAAGAGATTTCAATGAAGGCTTTTGTCCACTTTTGACTGAAAATAAAAGTTGCACTTAAAAAAACATGTAAACGTTCAACCAGATTCTCCCCAATGCAAGACTGCCTGAAAATTATAACTTAGCTAGATAATGGCAAACAACAAACATGCATTTATCTTTCTTCATCGCAAATCATCACAGTACACAATACATGCATTAGAGAATCCAGTTGAAATTGATATAAAGAAGACGGGAGAAAAAAAAAATCACTTTAGTCGTTAGTCAAACAGGGGTGTCCAAACTTTTCTTCCAAGAGTTGCTTTGTAGAAAAAAATGGAGGATGAAGAGCCACTGACATGCCTCAATTTGTAATTAGTTGTACACATCTTTACCAATCAATCAGTGTAGGTAGGTGATGAAGCAAAAATCCAGGATTTTTGGGTGGCCGTTGCCCAAAAAAACATATTAGCCCCTGTACTGAGCAGCAGCAAAATCATATCTCTGCTTTCCAAAGCTGACCATTACACAGACCAGAACTTTGAGCAAACAATAATTGCTATTCTGAGGCACACATTGCTCAATGATGTGTGATTGGAGAAAAACAAGTGAGAGATAAAAACAGATTTTTTTTTTCCTACTAGCCAGCTAGTGTAGAAAGTAGTGCAATGCAAACAGCACGAGCTGTGCCAATTGTTAATTTTAGTATTAGCCATGCACCAGGGGAAAAAAAAAATTGGTGGGCCGCAAATGGCCCCTGGGCAGCAGTTTGGACACCACTGCTCCAAATAATATTGTTAGCTTCTTTTCCTCCCAATGTACAAAACATCTTCCACAAAAAGTGTTCAGATACGCAGACACCCCGAAAAAAAATGTGTCTAAATGCTTAACTCTTTCTCACAATACTTACCGCACGCATACACTTTGCTTTATTACATACCCCACCCAGATGACTTTGACTCCATGCTGGACCCAAACCCTGAGCTAAACCCACTACCGCCACTGGTGGAGTTTGCGCCCGTGCCCCAGCCCAGGCTGGCCGAACCGGCGCCGTAGTTGCTGTTGCCCGCGCTGAACGACTGACTCTGGTCTCGACTGGAGCCGGTGCCGCTGGTGCCGCTGGCTGACGATGACGACTGCTGCTGGCTGGCCAGCATGCCCATCATCCCCCAACTGCTCTGCAGGGCCGCCTGCGCCGCCGCCATCATTGCCGGGTTCAGGTTGAAGGAGCCGAAATTGGCCATGTTACTGTTGGTGCTGCTTCCCATGCCGCTACGACTGGCCCCGAACGCCTGGGCGCCGAAGCCGTTTCCGAAACGTGCGCGATCAAACTGCCTGTTTCCGTGTTTGGGCTCTGCGTTTGAAATGTGGACACTCACGCCCTTGATGATCAAGTCTTCGCCGCACAGAGACTGAGCAACCTAGAAGGGGTTTGGGGGTGAAAAAAAACATACCAGTATCAGGTCAAATTCAAGTAGGTCGCTAAGATATTTACAATAAACTGGCAATTATCTACAAATATGGCAACAGCACTATTAAAGTGGTTTCCCGCCTGAGCACTGGAAATTGAATATTAGGGACTTCAAGTCTGTCATCGCACTTTTGTGCACTACGAATAGGTCAAGCGTGCCTCAGTTCAATGTCAGCCGCCACAACGATTGCTTCCGACATCAAAATAAAACCTCTCCCGACTAACATTCTCTGTGAAACGGTGACCGTATGCATGCAGGAAAGCTACCAGCGAGACGATTATCTCCGTGTTGCTGCTCCGCGGCTTCAATGGTGTGTTAAAATATGTCCTTACACGAAACGGTCCATGGTGCACTAAAAGTGTGGACTACAGAAGGCTGCCCTTGAGAAATAAATAGATAAATACAATTTTTTGGCCCTAAACATCACATTTTTTGAAGGAAAAAAAATAAATACATGAGTCATTTTCAGAAGGTGCGAATTACCAAAAAAAAAAAAAAAAAACCTCCCACAGCACACTGCCATAAAGAAAGTCATGAAACACTTGGTCAAATAATACCTGATCATCTGCAAACGTGACAAAGGCAAAAGCGCGAAACGGTTTGGGGATGAAGACGTCCGTGACTTCTCCGTACTGCATAAAGAACTGCCTCAGCTCATCGGTTGTCATGTCCTCCGTGCAACGTCCCACGAACACTTTGCGGCTCCTCAGCGGCTCATCTGGGCCTTGCTGTGAACACAAGGTTAGTATTACTAGGTTAGAAAAACAAGTCCTCAACACCATTAAATTTGTTGCAGTGGTGTGTTGTGCTTGAGAGGACATTACCATATTCACCTTGGAGTTGGGGAACTTGCAGTCACACCATCTGCCATCAATCATGTGGCGCTGGGCGATGACCTTTTCCTGGGATTCGTACTCTGTGAACCGCACAAAGCCAAACCCTTTGGAGTTTCCTGACCTGCCGTCTCGTTTTACCTGACCAGAGAAGAAACAGCGCACTCTGGTGGCTGATCATCAAGCCATGTGAAAATGCAACAAGGGTATTTTACCCAGGTCATGCGGCCATACCTGTACCATGATGACTTCGCCAAAGGTGCTGAAGTAGTCTTTCAGATCCTGCTCGGTGGTTTTCCAAGGAAGACCCAACACGATCAGGTCCGACGTCTTCATGTCGCCCCGCTTCATTTTCACAGCTGACGAGGCATCAATTTCTTCCATTTTCCTTTTGTTATCTGTGTATAAGACATTGGCTCTGCTGATTATCTTGTCAAAATGTCTTTAGCTTACAAAAGTCTGCTTGCTTAATGCACAGACGCACAAAACATCACTGAGGCAAACAAACCTAGCATTGGTGACACACTAATTAAAACGCCACAGTGCAGTTACTCATAGGCATGTTATTTGTTCTCTGCAAAAACTATTACTGCATCTTACTGAGCTGTTGTGATTGTTTTCTCCAGGTATTTATGTATTATACAACCCCCTGGTGTCCAAGGTGCGCATACTCGAGCAGCACAATTCACATTGAATAGTCAAGGCCGTGTTATTATTATTATTCTAATTAAAAACATGTTCTAAACATTTCGTTTGTGTTTTAGTGGGGCTGGAACAGATTGGTGGCACGTCCATTCATCTATTTCAATGGGGAAAGACGATTTGAGATAACAGTGCAGTCATGGAAAGAATTTATTTTCGGCATTGGAGGTACTTGTGTTTACTTAATGCCACGGATCACACCCCTAAACTAAGTGACAAAGTGGAATTAGGCGACTTCGTGATTGAACGATGCCGCTACGTGAGAAAATGCAAAAACGCGCTTTAAACGGGGCTTCTCGCAAAGTGAGCGTCCCAAAGGCGCTTTAAAACAAATCACCGCAACTCATATGGGGAACAATGCAGCGCCGCTCGCCCCCACCCACCAATGACGCCGACCCCGTACGTCACTATAGTGAATACAAATAACGTGCAACTTTGACAGGCATTTCGAGGAGAAAAAAGAAAGTAACACAAACGTGTGGTTTCGTTTACCTTTCGGATAGTTCACCACGTACACCATGTTCCCCCAGCCTGTCTCTGGGGCGTGCAGGACGCCTTCGACGATCCGTACGCCACGCATGCACTGGGACACGGGGCTCCTGAACCGGAGGCCGCACGCTCCGGGGAACTGGGCCGACACCGTCGACAGCAGAACGGTGCCGTCGTCCTCGGACGGGATCTCCATGGGCTCCTCGTTCTCCTCCTCGGCCACTCGGACGTACACTTCGGCCATTTGTCTGGAGTTACGACGGCTAATGTAGCTAGCGGCACTGAATGAGTCCAGCAAACTTTAAAACATCTAATTAAACCGTTTGTAATCGTATGAATTTCCTTTTAGGTTTAAACATAAGTTGTAGTGAACAAGAATCGGGTTACGCATGCGTGTCGGGTCTTTGTTCGTTCCAAAGGTGTTGAATGTCAACAACGCAGTAAAAGTACCTCTCAACGACATTAACATCCACGAAAACTCTACAAAAGCAAGACAAAACAAAAAAATGTCCTCGCCTTTACACTTTTCTGCTGCAATTGCGTTTCTATACAATATCGTCTCACCCAGAAATACGACATAAAGAGTGCTTTTGTTGTTGTTCCACGAGGTACAACAACCACACCGCCATGTACGTTCGTCGAAAGAGGATTACCTAAGAGAAGCAGGAAGCGCGTCATCAAAAACGGACGGATTTATTTTACTCAAGGTAAATTAATCATTGTTTTGTTGTTTAATGGCGTCGTATTGCACCACTTAAGAACAGCCCCTTTAAAACCGAAACTCTACTGAATTTCAAAAGAGTTGCCGCCGTCATTTTAGTTGGTTTTGTTAGTTCTGTTTTGTACTATAGAACTACCCCCCATTTTGTGTCCAGACATGGTACAGACCGCACAGCTCCGGCTGTCCTCCGAAACAATATCAAGATGGCCGGCCACCTGCGTTTTTCGTAAACAATAATCTAATTGTGTTGGATTCATATGGTTGCCGGCAAGATGGTTCCCTTTAGACAGCTCTCATACCACATTGCACATATATCATCTAGTTTATTCTATGTTGATTCTGTAACACATACGCGTTTAATATTAAAAACCAGGAAAGGTAGACGCGGACGCCGGACGGCATGGTGACAGTGGTTAAGGACGTCAAGCACGTTAAGCCTCAGTTCCGAAATTTAGGGTTTGAATCTCAGCTCCAGCCGCCCACTCTCCCCTAGCTTGCTTATGAAATTGATTTTGGTTTTAATATAGTACCAGCAATTACTGTCACTCAATGTCAAGGGCAGCAGTGAAACAGCGGTTAACACGTCTGCCTCACAGTCGGGAGGTTGTGGGTTCGAATCTGAAGGTTGCATGTTCTCCCCGTGCTTGTGTGGATTTTCTCACGTCATAACAACATGCTTGTTAGGTGCATTCAAGACCGAATGCCCCTTCCAACCTTGCTTCTCTCATCCGAAAGTCAGCTGGGACAGGCAACAGGCCTATCTGCGAAACTAAGGGAGAGCAATTACAAAAAATGATTGGCTGGATCTTGTAAAATAGAGTACTAACTCTTCGAAATCATTTCAAAATAACTTGAAAATTTCATTGTAAAATCAGAAATAAAATTCTTTTAAGATCTTCACTGTTATAAGCACCAATAATTATCACATAATACGTTTTACCTATTCAGGACTTTTGAACCTCTCAGTTGCTTTTCATAGCAACAAAACATAAATATAAAGTGGGATCGTGATACTGTTTGTTTCCTTCTATACCACTTGCCTTCACAGGGGTCCCAGGTGCAATGGAGCCTAACCCAGTTGACTGGGTGAGAGAAGCAGTGTCCACCCTGAACCAGCCAAACGCAGGGCACACTGAGACAAGCACTCACTCACATCATCTGTATGAAAAAATGTGTCTTTAATTATTCTAACGTGTCTTTTTGAAAGGTGGGAGAAAGCCGGAGTATATGGAAAAAATGCTGAGTTGAGATTCAAATTGGACTGTGAAGTAGGTATGCTAGCCACTACCCAGCTGTGCTGCTTCAAATGCATTATCAAATAGGGATGTGGGGTACAAAAATAGAATCCAACACTGTAAGGTAACTCTCAAACAGCTTTTTATTACATCTTCAATCAATAACAGTACATTTTAGTACAGTATCTATCTTGCATCCAGCTCACCGTGGAACACCAACTGACTGAAAGGAAGGAAAAAAAAAAATGGAAAGCTACATAAGGGTGCAGAGCTCTAGTATATTCATGGAAAGGTGGAGGGAGCAGGAAAATCCATCTGGAGATAAATCGCATTTTCACTTGTGGCCACACACACAAAAATACATCACATTTATTGAAGTACATCATTGCAGAGAAAGGAAAAAGTGAGAATGTCACGTTAACAAAAGTGCTTCTGTATACAGTGAAATGTCATTCAGATGTTCTGCTTTTTCAATTTAAGACCAAAGGAAAACTAGAAACCCAAGTGTCACATGGACACTGTGTATGTGTGTTTGTTCCACCGAGTGAAGATTTTTAGGAGAGAAAAGAAGCTTGCCAAGGATAGAATTACAACAATGATTGTTAAATTCTTAAAAATTGGTATCAAACGAACTGATAAGTATATTTGACACTAGGTATGCAGTCTCTTGCTCACTCTGGTGCATAGCATTACCAGTTATTAGTATGCAGTTGGCGCCCCAAAAATGACTTGGATTAGGTTCAATTGATAAGGTTAACTCCTTTTCAGAAAAAAAAAATCTAGGACTGTTATTTTTTCCCATTTATTTTATTTTAGCACCACTGAAAGCAAGTCTACAGCATGCACATCTAAATTAAGTCGTGTGAGACAAAAGTAAATGTCTCAACTTAAAAACAGACCTTTTTTTTTTCTCAAACATTGATTTTTTTTGTACATTTCATTCACAGAGTTGCAACTGCAGTCCCAAGCAAAGGAAGTGTCTAGTCAGGTGAGGTGTTTCACTCAAAAAAGTGGATACTAAACAAGACCCTAAACCGCCCCCCCACCCCAATCCATGTCAGAAAATCCAACTACTGCACCTCCTCTGCTCCAGATAATCTCAGCACCTGCCTACCATGTCTTCCCACCCAAAGTCAATGGCATGTACGATAATTTAAAATGGAGGGGGTGTGGAGGGTTATAACTGGACAAAGTTACTCATAAGTAACTCAGTCACAAGTTACTCCTTTTGTACTGGAATGAGCATTCATAACTTATAGCATGTGCTTGGTTAGTTAACATCGTATTAGTTGAGAGGCAAAGCTTCTTCATGTGCAAAAGGCTGTGATGAGGGGGAAAAACAGCTAGTATATAAATACAGACATTTTGGAAAAGCTGCTCGTGTAATATGATCCAAGCTTTTTTTTTTTTTTTATTTTATTTATTTTTTTTTAACTTTCGCATGTTTTTATCTCTCATCGCTCATATGTGATTTAACTGGATTAGAAAGGACAAGCTGTCATTCAAACATAGCTAAAACCACTAAAGAAATACAACCCCCCCAAAAAAAGCCATTGAGTAACAAACCGTCGGAATAGAATTCTTTAAAAAAAACAAAAAAAAAAAAAAAACAAAGTTAAATAATTTGTACAATTACACTCCAACATTTGCTTTCAAGACACACGTTTGAATGGGATGATAGTGTTTTTTTCTCTTTCTTTCAAGGTAACATGAAATGGTCCGAGAAGGAATGCACAAGTTTCTGATTTGATACCACAGGAGATCCTTTCTTTAATTAGGTGATAAGACAATTGTGCTCTTCTTTGTGTTGGAAAGGATTGTTTTTCCCTTCGACATTTTTTGTGGTGTCCAAGTCAGTTTTAAACAGTGTTGAAGAAGATGTTGTGAACATTCTGAAGTGGTAATGGTCTTCCAGTCGGCTTTGGAGTTAAAAGGACATCTAGGGAGTAAAGACGAGAGGCAAATGTAAAACAATAGTCCGCTTTTTGATCCAATTTGTACAGATGGTCTGCTGTTTACGACAATGTGTTCCTAGGAGTTTTAGCAAATGTTTATCACTAACCTATGTTAATGGAGTCGTAAAGTCAGAATTACAGCTAATATTTGTATGAAAAACACTTGTAGGCCATAAACGGGGCATCTACATTAAATCAGATAAAAAATTACTTTTGCATTATTAAACAATCATAGGCACACGTGAGTTCCATGTATTATTTTTGTCCACATGTGGTCACCATCTACTGTAGTAACTTTGAGTGTGTACGTCTTTACAAGGCGATGTCTGGCCTAGTAAGTGACATGGGCTTCAGCAAATAAAAGTGCAGAGCTAGCTGTTAGAGAGCTGCTAACTATATACAGGCATATGTATATACACAAAATGGGTCACACCGGATATTAAAAACAAAAAATAATAATAGGTAACATTGCCGGAAAAGGTTGAAAACGAGCAAAAATACTTGATATATAATTGTAATTTATATTTGACAATACGCCCGTGGCTCCAAGTGATGTCTGTCGCTGTTGAAGCTACACTGATTGCAGCAGAAGAGCCCATTTAGCTGAAAGCTAGTGACTTGACCCCAATCGCTACTCATCCTAATAGATTCGTATCAGCGGCGAGAAAAACACGGACGCGAGTATATAAGTCCAAAGTCTGCTGAAAACCAACGGCTTGACTCATCCCCAAATTATGCTAGTTTTAATACATTCATATCAGCGGCGAGAAACAAACACGGACACAAGCAGGTGAGTCCCAAGTTAGCCGATAGCCAACGACTTGAGGCTCATCCCAATCGCTGCTTGTTTTAATAAATTCATATCAGCAGTGAGAAAAAAGGGCAGCTGCACAAAGTGATGTTTCACTGGCAGAATTAATGCGCAGACAAGAATTTTGTCCAAACGACAATTTTATCCATCACAGAATAACAAACGCCATCTCACTGCACTGTGTTGTACTGTCAGTTTCACTTGTTGGAATACGCCAAACGGCCACGGCTCAATGAAGCGTAACTAGTGGTGAGTGACATATTTAATCATTTGTTTTGATTTTGGTCCTTGAAAGGATGTCCCCACATGAAAATGCTTTCATTTAGAAAGAAAATGTGTTTGTTTCTGTGTGTATGTGTGTGCATTGCCAGAATGTCACTGCACAGCAACATAACATCTTTTAATCTTTGTATTCTTTGGTAGTATTTTTGACAAAAGGTTAGAATTACAGAAATTCAGACAAATTGTTCTTGAAGTGAATTTTGCTAGGTTGGCAGCTCTGCTGTTAACTGGCTAACCTGTTGGCTAGTCTGTGTGTTGATTGACTCCGAGCGAGCAGAAGCCATTGGCAGCTCGTGTATGAATGAGTTTATGTTCTTGTTTTCTTTCTATTGGTCTATTCTTCACCACTTTGCTGCAGCATTACAATGTTACAACTTGCAATGGTAAGCAATGGTCACGCTGGCGACTATACATGCTGTTGGGGTACACTTTATCTACCTTGTTAAATGATGCTGAACATTGTATATTGTTTTTCAGACTCTTCACTCCTGGCTCGGTACCATTGAACCAACTTATTTCTACATGGAGAGGTGCGTCAAACTGCTCTAACATCAGCCTCTCTATGCAAAGCTTTGAGGTAGAGAATTTGCTTCAAACCTTTTTTTTTTTTTTTTTTTTTTAAATTAGCATTCCAGTCATTCAATAAATTGTTGCAGTCGTAAATACTACCAGTACAAATTTTAGCCTGGGAATTCGCCAATATCTTGTTCAATTTTGGGCAAAGAGAGACATGTCCACCCAGTTTGGTGTTGATTGGTGGAAACGGGTGTGGTGGGATAATTTTTCTATCATTCCAGAGGGCACTAGTGAATGAGGGGTTGTGCTTATAACCCCCAAAATACATACATACGGAATGCTTGTGAAAACAGGGTTTCGAGTTCCTAGATCTTTACATACTGAGGCCCCCAAAAAGGCCATTTATTAATCTGAAGAATAATAAACAGCGATTCCAAGAGGGTCTTCATAAAAATAGGCTAACCGTCTACAATATCCGAGGCAGCCAATAAGACTCCACGCTTGAGACTTAACACGCTTGTTTGTTTTGGTTAGCTACAGTTCAAATGGGCTCAGCAATTCTCGAACATTCGCGTACAGTATGTGAAGAGTAGTGTCTTTGAACTCAAGCCATTACATTTACCACACGTACTGGACATCGACGTGCATTTGTTTCACAGCATAATCATTCATTCGAATCCTGCGGTTGACATTTGATCTGTCACCTTTAACGCCGGTATTAGTGAATGAGGAAAAATAACCTTCAGGCTTCAATTCCAGATCTTCAGGAAGCTGTCCCAGGATCCTGTGGCAACTGCCATGCCATCATCAGTCACGCCCAGGCAGCTCACGCGGTTGTCATGGCCTGCCAACACACCTGGAAAGGTAAAAATACTTATTATGGCGCATTGACTTAAATGGCTTGTATACAAATAGTCAGGTCCGTGGAGTTCCTACCCACCCATCAAGTGTAGGGATGAGTATATAAGACCGTAGTTTTTTTTTTGGTATGGACCAATTTCAGTTGGTACAACTAAGCACAATTTACATGAAATCAAAAGGTAGTTTTCAAGTTTTGCTTCTGAAGCACCTCTTTCTACATTGTGACTGTGCGGGAGTTGGTGATTTTACATGGCGCACTTGAACGCAGAAATGTACATACACCACATAATGACGTCTCCCACTCACACAGGATTTCAAACACGCTTAGACTACATTTCCGGGTTAAGCAAGATTTGTCTGCTGCCAAGTCAAACAAATACAGCTTATGAAGTAAATTGTAGCGATGGTGAAGCCCCACACGCCGAATGAGTCCCAAATGACCGCCAAAGCACCCTATCACTGGGAATCCTTGTGTTCACGTGACAAGATTCTGTGGGACTGACCCTCTGGTGACACTGGCTATTATAACTGGCCGAGGTCACTAATGACGACATTGGTATGCTTACTCGAACTGCGCATGCGCAAAAGACTCTTATTGATGACTGGACTCACCGGCACGGTCGGCCTTTAGTGTGTCCCACACATTGCAGTTGAAATCGTCATATCCGGCCAGGAGGAGACGGCCACTCTTGGAGAACGCCACTGAGGTGATGCCGCAGATGATGTTGTCGTGAGAGTAGATCATCAATTCCTGATCGGCGCGCAGGTCAAACAGCCTGCAGGTGGCGTCATCTGAGCCAGTGGCAAAGGCGTTGCCATTGGGGAAGAACTGGAACCGAAAACATTAGAAAATCACAATATACACTAGTCACAAAATGTTAGAGATATTCAGCTTAGTGCTTTGTTACAGTTGTTATTGCTGTTGTGAAATGCGCTATACAAATATAATTGTATTGTTTATCCGCATTTGTCACTTCCCGTTGGTGCTCCGAGCGCTGATTTGCTAGCTAACAGCCTATCAGAGTTACCAAATGTCACGACCCCGATTCAACATGCTGAAACGCCCACCAGACGGGTTACGACGCTACGACGGTGGTCACTACACCAATCAGACGGCGCAATCAGACGCCACAACGGTTCACGACCTCTGACATCGGATTGGTGTATCTAGGCCGTTACTCTTACGCACCTTGCGCTGGTACTTCTTGTAGTGTCAAAATCCTGGTACTCCTAGTGTTAATTTGACCTTGTCTAAACGTTCGCAGAATTTACAAGACCACAACTTGCTTGAGCTGAACTGCAAAAATCATAACCGGTGTTCATTCCATGACATTTTCCAAGGAAATATACTTCTATGCCTTTCTGTGTGCACTTGAGCTCAATGGCCACTTCCCACCTGAGAGTTTGAAGCCTCACAATGGCAAAGTACTATAGCAAGCCCTTTAATACTGAAAAGCTAGGCTGGGTTTGTGTTGCAGATATCAGTATTTCAGTTTTGCCTAGCCAAAAATAAAAAAATAAAAATAAAGTCAGATAATCACAACTACATTCTTCCTGTCTACAATTGGTAGTTGATCATTTGTTAGGTATCATCTTGGTCTAATGATGTGAAAATGAGATAAAATATATAAAAGATAAAACAATGAAATAAAAAAGATCTATTGGGCCATTAAACACTTGCTGTAAATGTTGCCATTCAGTTCTTTGGTGGTGCAAGTGGTGCAAAAAGTGCTTAAAGATTGAACAGTTTGGCGTGCATTCAGAAGTTGAGGAAAAGTCAAATTAAGTTCAGCTCTACAGGTTATTTAAGTTCATTGTGAAATTTCACCCAAAAGCCAAGTATCCCTCACGCTTTGTGGGTAAATTACTTATCTGAAGACGGACGTTGACTTACACAGATGGCATTGATGTCGGACTCATGGCCAGTGAAGGTCTGTCTGCACATGCCCTCTCTCACATCCCAGAGTTTGGCCGAAGCGTCACAGGCTCCGGAGACAAATAATCGGGAATCCGGGGCCAGAGAGAGGCTCATGACATCACCAGTGTGCCCGGCAAACGTGGTTGTCTGCTGGCCAGTTTCAATGTCCCAAAGTGCACTGTCACATAGCAAATACATGTTCTCTTGTAAGCCGTGGCATTTGCAAAATGGATTATCAAAACACTCCGCTTTCCCTTACCAGGTGGTGTCTCCCGAGCTTGTAACAATCTGGTTGTCATCAAGAAAACGACAGCAGGAAAGGTATCCTAAAATGGAGGTACACGCCAGGTCAGTCATCTAAATATTTGCTTGTTCTACATACAAACTTAAACTTATCTTGGCTGCAGTCCCATTAAAAAAAGGTAGCAGTAGTTTTCTTTTTTTTATTTTTTATTACCAGTTTTAACCAAAGAAGAACAACTTCCACATGAAAGACTACTTTTTAACTATTCATTTCAATGTATTTAACTTGAAAACGGGCCACTTAAACTTGCAACATAACTTGGTTATACGAGTTGTCGTATAATATAGGTTTCAGTGTTGTAAACTTGACCACTGCGTGACCAAATATGCCAGACAACAGTGATTCCCAACCACTGTACCGCAGAACCTTTTGTGCCGTGAATGTCGTGAAAGCTCATCAGATATGCTATCGGAAATGATCCCATTTCACCTAATTGGTCCAAAAATGATCATTTATTTACTACAAATACTGTTGTTCACCTAGCTATGCCTGCAACATGTAGCATAAATAGTATATAATATATAGTATACATAACAGAATTATCTGCGATTGGCTGGCAACCAGTTCAGGGTGTACCCCGCCTACTGCCCGATGACAGCTGGGATAGGCTCCAGCACGCCCGCGACCCTTGTGAGGACAAGCGGTATAGATAATGGATGGATGGATGGATAGCAGAATTATAAAAGGCTCTTCCACTAGATGACAGAAGGAAGTTAACATTTGTTGTCATTCATATGACAATGTCTTCTATAAAAAAAGGCCCTGAATTAACACCAAGTACATTCATGTGTAAATAGAGACGAAATCTTTCCTTTATTATAGTTTTTTGTGATACAGTATTTGTGTGTGGTGGTGCGCTGTTAGTTTCATAAAGTAAAGTATGTGCCTTGGCTAAACAAAAGGTTTGGCAACACAACCAAAGCCAGTACCTGTATGTCCGGCAAGCTCGCGGCTCACGCGTACGTTGCCCTCACGGGTTTTCAGGTTGTAAATGGAGCAGATGTTGTCTAATCCGCCGCAGGCCACGTAATTTCCTGATGGTGCATATGCGCATGTCATGACCCAGGAAGAACGAAGGGGAATGGCGTGGACCTACAACGAGAGTGGACAGCACATGTTGGAAATACCAGCATTTGTCCAACAGATAGCTTTTATTACATCTGATGATTGAAGACAACATGTGATACACTCAAGCCTAAAAAGTTGCCAGACACTTTGCGTATTACAACATATTCCAGTCGCCTGCTAAACAATTTTAGTTATTCGACTACATTTTTTGGCACGTGACTGTTTCACAGATGTGGCCAGTACAGTACAGTACAGTACAGTATCGTATCGTGCTGCGTATGTTGTATGCAATCATAAACATGACTTGCCTTGTTTGTGGTATAGCTGTCCCAAATAATTAGTTTGCCATCCTGAGAAGCACTGACCAAAAGCCTGAAAAACATGAATAGAAATACTGCAGCATAATCCATCCCATTATCTATATCGCTTATCCTCACAAGGGTCACGGGCGTGCTGGAGCCCATCCCAGCAGTCTACTGCAGCATAATATATTTTCTAATTACTTATGCCATACATTTTGTTAGTTACGTCACAATTTAATGGCATCCATACGAGATTGGACATAAAACCAGAGTGTGACTTAAGGGTTACCTGGAATCTGTTCCCCAGTGCATGGCATAGATTTTGGCCAGATGACCCCTCAGTGTTCGTCTTGTTCGCATTTGAATTCGCCCAACGGGATCTATGTTAGCCGTGATCTGAAAAACAAGACAGCATCCCCTTTGTTTTTCAGCATAAGAAATGGTCAGTGTCGTTTTCTTAAAGGTGCAGTGCACAGTTGCCTGCAGTGTCACCATTAAATGGGGTTTCCTATTGTGTCATGGAAAAAAAAATGGTAGGAACGCCATTGGACACAAGATGTCACTCAACTAGACTAATTAGTACAGGAATAAACAAATCGAGACATGTTAAAGGTTGTTGCATCGTCCGTGGAGATTGTGATGTGGGGGTTTACCTGTGATAGCGTGGCATCTGCACATGCTTTCCTGGCATCCTGTAAAGAAGAAAAAAATGGTAATCAGACCATGCTCATTTTAATAGCGTTACAGAGCGAGAATAAGTACTCGACTCACTCTGATTTGATTTTTGAGCTGCTCGGCCTCTTGGCGTAACTGGTCCAGTTCACTCATTTTTGTCTTCTTTTTCAGTCACCTCTCTCCAGCTATTGGGGCACTTGATCTATGAAACAAAAGTAGCCTGTTAATTGATACATAAACACAGTAATAAGCAAAGTGGCTCTAAAACTCAGACGACACAACCACCTACCAGGCCCAAGATGCTGATACAAGAAAAGGCGTACAGTTCACAGGCCAACCTTACTTTCCTGCCTCAATGTCACGGGATAATCCCAACACTCAAGCCAGACAAATCCTGTTGAGACATGTCGTTCGACTGATATGGAAAAGTAGTCGTCATCCATCTGACCTCAATCCCAGGGATACTCCCAATGTTTGCCAAGTAATCAATAAGACACTTCCCTTTTTGCCCCTTTAATAAATGGTAAAATAGTAAATGGTATGCACTTATATAGCACTTTATCTACACCATACGGTGCCCAAAGCGCTTTACAAAGCTTCATATTCACGCATACATTCATACACCAAAGGCGCTGCCCGGTCCACTGGTAGTAAATTAGGGTTTAATATATTGCTCAAGGAAACTTCGACATGGTCACAAGGGTTGACGATTCAGCACCATTTAATATACAATACAGGAGGGAACTCGGCATTCAATCGTCAACCCAAATGACCCAGTCGGAGCGATGAAGAGCCAACTTTGCCAAGATAGCACAACATAAACATGGTGAGGGCATGACTGCAAGCAACATTTTGCATGCTTGGATCGATCATATTAATTATTCAAGGAGAAGTACATTAGGAAGCAGATGACATTTAAGTGTTTTAAAATGGAGCAGGACTATTCGTCTCTATTCTGTCGGACACAAGTCGGAGAGCAGCCTGAAACTAATGGACGCATGAGAGTAAATGGTCAAAACTTCCCAATATGAGTCACCAAACTGCACATCAATCATACACAAGGTTAAATGTAACACTAGTGTAAATGATCAAGAATCTACAGCAACATCTAATGCGTTCTTGCCGATCTCCGCCAAACCACCTACACTAATCAGTTATGATTTTGTGCAGTAAGTTATCTTACTAAAAATCAAATAACAAAAGCCTAACGTCTTTGGATGAGGTAACAAACCCAAAAATTACCAGAATGAGATCCAAATTACCATAACCTACAAAGCTGCCGATTATTATTATTTTTTTTTTCAAATCTAATTACAACAAAACCCGACAACCAAGCAACCTGTCACCTTACCTGTAG